>NC_042616.1:563283515-563392581 GCF_901001135.1 Rhinatrema bivittatum | reverse complement strand
TTTACATTGAAAATATTTACATTGAAACAATGGCTCTAGGACCTCTACTTACCTATTCTATCCTCTTGCTACACTAGCAGTCCTACCCCACCCAGAACCTCAAAAAAACCCCAAGCCATTCCAAGAGTTGGAAGTGCCTTTGGAATACTCCCACCAACATTTTCCATTGCTCAAACAGCAATGATGATAGCATATGATACTAGTGATGAAAGAGAGAGTGCTGACAACTGAACCTTCATCTTCTGCTGGTAAGTTGAATTTTCTGGGAAAAAGTGCTTAAATCTTGAGAACAAAATTTCTTGGAGGGTTAAACTATTACTGGCTTGTTATATTGAGTGCTAGTTTTAAGGTTAGTATTTGATTGTCAATGTTAGAATTGCGTGTGTACTGGGAAGATGGACTTTGATTCATTTTGTAAGCTAGTAAAATTTAGTATTTATTTGCCAGTGTTAGAATTGTGAGTTGGCAAAGGTCACTTGCTAGATGTGAGAAAGTGAGAATACAGGTTCCTGGGAAATTAGTCACTAGTTTGAGTCCTACCTCAGTCACATTTTTGATATATAGATTACTACCCCTACAAGAAGGAATATCTTCAAAATACAATTCAATTACCCTTATTTTAGTGATTGACTAGGGCTCCATATTCAGCCATGGGGCAACTAGTTAAGTTAGCCAGATATACCAATCCAGCTAACTTAACTGGGATATTCAGCAGTGTAGCAGAGCCACTGAATATACCAAGTTATCTTAAAGTTAGATAGATAAGTATATCTGGCTAACTTAAGGAAAGCCTTACAGAGTGACCACATCCTCCAACAATATATTAAATTGAAACATTCCCACTTCTTAATCAGCGGGCTACCCAATCTTTGGCACTGAGTGCCACACGTATACATGTATGATTACCTACCTGTTGGTGGGAGGTTGTATGTGTGCACCCAGTGCAAAGAGCTCCTGGCTCTCAGAGAACAGGTGTGATCTCTGGAGGACAGTGGGATATAGAACAGCTGTGGAAGAGACAGGTATATAGAGGACATCTTTAGGGACCTAGTAAAACAGTTCCAACTTCAGTCTATCAGCCCTTGTGCTGCTTTGGAAGATCAAGGTCACCAGGCAGGAGACCATCACCTTGGTGTGGCAAGAAGTGATCTTGTAGCTAGGACCTGCCCACCAGGTGATGCTTTGTTTTCTCACACTAGGGATGTGTTTCCAGAGGTCTTGGTCCAGGAGGGAAGGGATTGGATGGTTGTTTTAGTTGGTGATTCAATCATTACAAAAATAGATAGCTTTGGTGGATGATGAGGGTAAGGATCATTTGATAACTTGCCTCCCTGCAGTGAAAGTAGCAGACCTCACGCACCTCCTAAATAAGATTTTAGGGAGTGCTGAGGAGGAATTGGCTGTCTTTTTATATAGGTACCAATGATATCATAATGTGCAAGAGAGTGGTTCTGGAGGTTAAATTTAGGCTCTTAGGGTATTTAAATCTAGAACTTTAGGCTGCATTTACAGAAATGCTCCCTGTTGCACGTAGGATTCCAGAGGTAGACTGAGCTCCGAGTCTCAATTTATGAATTAGATAATAGTGCAGGGATGAGGGCTTTAGACTTGTTAGGAACAGTGAACTTTCTGGGGAAGGGGGAGCCTATTCTAGCTGGATGGGCTCCACCTTAACCAGAATGAAACCAGGCTGCTGGCACTAACTTTTAAAAAGGAGATAGAGCAGGTTTTAAACTAGAACATGGGAGAAAGGTGCTAGTCAGTCAGCAGCGCATGGCTAGAAGAAGGTATCTTCTGCAAACTAATTAAGGTGGTCATTTTCTATCCCTATTGCACGCGAAAAAGAACTTTTCACACGCAAAAAGTCCCTTTTCGCGTGCGATAGCTAGATAGGGGCGGAGTCGGCACCGGAAGAGGAGGAGTTGGGGCGTCATCAGGGTAGACACGGTGGAAAATTTGCTGGCTGCGAAAAGGTAAGATCCCCTTATCGCTGCCAGTAGTGTGCCCAATAGCCCCACCTTTCACGGTGGTGCTATTGGATGCAAAAGCCGACCCCCCCGCTTCGCCCCCCTGCCCCCGTTACCACGGGATTCAAAGAGCTCTGCGATATTAGAAAATGTTAGTTGAATGTTGGGTTAGAGAGGTGGTTGTAAAAGCTGAATAAGTCTAAATGTATTTATATACAGAGCAGCAGATAAAAATGACTCCAAACTGCCTGTATCATCTAATAATAAGTAAGTTTTGGGTACATATAGAAATAGATATGCAAATAAATCTGCTTTAAAATGTCTATATGCAGATTGCATTTTCTAACTTCTCCACCTGCTTTCTCAGATCCATATTGTTTTTAGTCAGAACAGTTCCTATTTATTTATTTATTTGTTTGTTGTTTTTTTATTTATTTATTTATGTATTGCTTATTTCTAAGCACTAAGTGATGTACAACATACATACATAATGAAAAGAATAACAAAGCACAAATTTCATAGTCAAACTTCCAAGATAAGTTAGCACCATAGAGCAAACAATGTAGCACACACTTATAGTGTCTCCTATAATCAAAATAAACGTTTGCATGCATCAGGGTTATCCCAGTAAAGGTCATAGCTCTAAAATAGTTGAAAGGCCATAGTTTACAATGCATCCTCCGGCAAAGCTTGTTCAAAGAAGAATGTCTTCAGCATCACTTTAAATATTTTGGCACAGTCCATTAGCCACAAAGACCTGGGTAAAGAGCTTCACATATTTGGCGCAGCCACCAAAAAGGCACATTCCCTGTTTTCTTTAAAGCATGCTGATTTTGCAGAGGGAAAAATCTAAAAGACTTCTCTGAGGCAACCTATGTATAGATGTAGAGTTATATATGCAAAGAAGCCCATGGTAAATGAGTCCAACTTTAATAGCTTATGCACAGTCATCTTCACTTTATTGTTTCTGTAACGAACCTTAAACCTTAAATTCAGACAAGATAGATGAAATGTGGTCTCTCTTTCTTCTCCCTGAGCTTAGCTGAGCTGTTGCTTTCCTAATAATTGAAGGGCCCTTACGGTGTACCAAGGAATGCCAATACAAATGGCATTGCGATGGTCTAAGAGTGATAATATAGACACCTGGGCAATGGTGTGAATATCACTGGGCTCCAAAAGATTTTTCAATCCACAGTGCACACGTACCTTGAAAACTCCACAACACAACTAATGTGATAGCAAAAGGACAGGTTAGAATGAATTCACATATAGGAACTCTTAACTTGTGGTGAGACTGGAAAAACAACAGCAATAGTGGTCAATGTAGAGGGAAAACTATGATTAGGATCACGATGTCAGACTGGCCCGGGTATTCGCCGCCCAGGCCGGCCCAGGACATGTCATGTGGTCTGCCGAGCGCGGCTCTGTCACGGCCGCGCACGGCAGACCACGTGACTGGAGCGATTGGCCCACCGGTGGATGCCCGATCCCCCGATAGGCCAATCCGCCCCTGATTAGGATGGTGGTGAATCACTGTAAATTCTGTTATCGTCATGTTTAGTGCCAACTTATTTTGAAATGACCACTTGTTTAATTGTGGAAATACACATGTGAATCTTGTTTGCTCATGTTCTTGTACTATAGCAGAACAATCATGTATTTTTGAGTGACAGATCTGAATTAACCCCTCATGGATTTGTACAGAATCTGCTGTACAGAATCCAGAGGTGCAGAGTGACATTTATAGTAGGAGGCTCAGTAAATGCAGCAAATATTAGTGTAATGTCTAATCATAACTTAAGTTGATATACTTACGGGGTTGATTTTAAGACCCATGTGCGCATGTCCATGTGTGCGCGGTTCCCGGCGTGCACACATGGATGCGCTGATGTCCCTAATTTTTTTTTTAATTTTAATACTTACCGCTCCCTGGGAACAGAAGTAATTTCTGCGCACCAGTTGGCTGCCGTGCGCGCTTACCCTGGACAGTGGCTAATGGCACTGTCCTGGCCCACCCCTTGCCTGCCCCTCCCTGCCCAGACCCAGGTCCACCCTTTTTGCAGGGCCCGGCGCTTCGGTGCTTAACGGGGTGTGGCAGTCCCATTTTAAAATGCGTGCAGTGTGTGCAAGGCCCAGCCACAAGCATAAACCCCGTTTTTTACATGCATGGCCCTTTTAACAACTATGAAAACAAACAAAACAAATTTAACCATTTCTTTCAGACAGACACCTCTAGTCTAGCCCCCCTCCACCACACACACACACACACCACACACATTCCCAGCCAAGCCCCCCACACACCCCCTTCTACGCCCAAATGAGCCCCACATGCACAGCTCCAGCCTAGCTCCATATGCAACAGATAGCACAGATGTCAAGATTGTAAGATAAATTGATTTACTCTCTTTTTAAATTTAATCCACTTAAGAATGTGCAAAACTTTTCATTTGTGCCACAAAACACTGATACATTCTTATGTTTGGTATTTACTAAAAGAAAAAACTCAATTGCCTGAAAAAGTAACCACTAAATTTGCATTTTATAAACTCCTAGGGGTGTGCATTCGTTTTGAACTTATAGGTAAAACGCAACTTATTTTTTTTTTTTAACTTAAAAAAGTGATGAGGCGAAAACGATCGGATTTCCAACTTATTCAACATAGCTATGTTGAATACGTTGGAAATTGCGATTGTTGATCCTAAATAAAATTTAAACCCCTCACCCTCCTTAATCCCTCCCAAGACTTACCAAAGCTCCCTGGTGGTCGAGCGGGGAGTCAGGACGCCATTTCTGAACTCCTTTGCGAGGAGCACGTGATGTCGGTGTCACGTCGGAGTGACGCGGACATCACGTGATTCCCCGCGGGTTCGCTCCGAGACCCTCGTTGGACCCAAAAGGAACTTTTGGCCAGCTTGGGGGGGCCTCCTGACCTGGACCCCCCCAGCTGGCCAAAAGTTCCTTTTGGGTCCAACGAGGGTCCCGGAGCGAACCCGCGGGGAATCACGTGACGTCGGCGTCACGTCGGAGTGACGCCGACGTCACGTGCTCCTCGCAAAGGAGTTCAGAAATGGCGTCCTGACTCCCTGCTCGACCACCAGGGAGTTTTGGTAAGTCTTGGGGGGGATTAAGGAGGTGAGGGGTTTAAATTTTTATTTAGGGAATCGGTGCACGTATGGATATAGACTCAACTTATGGAATTCTCCATATGTCCATATGACCGAATTGATCCCCCCTTTCGACTTTGGACTTATGAACATAAACTTTTGGTCTGCACATCCCATAAACTCCTAGAACCATAACCCTAAGCATAATATACCCTCCTACCAGATGTGCAGACTGGAAACAGAACACTGCTTTCATCTACAGATGCTGACACAGAAATTCTCCAGACTAGCAGAAAGCTCACTTTGGTCCCAGATGCAAAAACACAGACAGACCCTCAACAAATACAGGATAAGTGACCAAAAACTGAACTGGAAAATTCCCAAAAGCAGACTCTGCCTGCAGTATACACTAGATAAATAAAATAAGGCATATGTTCCTGTACTGTACAAACTATAAATATTCAGAAATGCACATTTTCCAAAAATGATGCAGAAAATACAATTCTTTCTTTCCATTCAAAACAAATTAAATATCAGCTATAGATCTACCCCCAAGCCCCACCCTGTCCTCATAGTCTCTTTCTCAATCTCTCTGGTCCCCACCGACTCGTAGTCACACTTGCTACTCTAAGCCCTTAGAAGACTCACACCCCCCAGATCATCACCAGGCTTGCCCCCATACTCCTCTCCAACCCACCAGGCTTGTTTCACATTCCTTCTCACCACCAGGCTCACTCCTCACAGGTCCCCACCAGGCTCTCTCCCATACATCCCTCTCAATTCAAGTCCCAACAGTCTCACTCCCACATACCCCCTCCCTCCCAGGTCCCCACCAGGCTCAAATGCCCCAAATCTGCACCAGTCTCACACCCACACAACCCTTCTCTCCACCTGCCTTACCCACACATCCACTCCTCCAAGTTCCCACTAATCTAACACCCACATACACCCTCCCCCAAGTCCCCACCAGTCTCATATCCATACACCACCTTTACAAGTCCCCACCAGACTTGCTCCTCCAAAGTCCCCACCAGGCCAGCTCTGCCCAGGAGTGCACCAGGCTCAATCCCTCCCCCAAGTCTTTTTAGACAGACAGGGACACCAGATGCCAAGCCTTCTAATGACAGAGAAGCACGGTCGAAAAGTGTATTATTGCGATCTTCCTGACTTGCTGCCGACCTGCACCCTGCTGCCTCTTTTTGCCCGCAGTTGCTGCCTTGCTCCTGCTTGCAGCCTTGCTCAATCTGCCTTCTTGGTTGCAGGACTTCTGCAGTGCACAGACAGCTGAGCTAAGATGAACTCCATCCCAAAGTTTCTGCAAAGGGCAGATTGACATTACCGGCACGGCTCCTCGGATGCATTCCCTTCTCTCTGGGCACAAGATAATAACCAGCAGCACAGAGAAGAAGGCAAGGCCTTGTTTCTGCCCCATGCAGTGCAGCTGCCTGCTGCCCAGTAATAATGGACCTGGGCCCAGGCTAAGTGCCAAGATGCTGCTGCTGATGAGGCCATCTCCTCTCCTTCCTATTGGCCCACTGTGACTGGCAATCAGAGAGCAGCTGTTGCTTCTATTATCCCTGTAGAGAAAGTTGACAGAAATGATAAGGGGATGGATAAGCTCCTTTAGGAGAAAATCTTAATCAATTAAGGATCTTTAGCTTGGAAGAGAGATGTCTGAGAGGGGATATTATTGAGATTTATCAAACCATGAGTGGGTTGGAACCAGTAGCTAGGGAATGGATATTTATCCCTAAAAATAAGACATAGAAACATAGAAGTGATGGCAGAAAAGGATCTCATGACCCATCCGGTCTGCCCAGCAAGCTCTCATACTTACTAGTTTCCCATACTTATCAGTCCGCCAATTTCTTCCCCCCCCCCCCCCCCCCCTACCTACCGTTGAAGCAGAGAGCAATGTTGGAGTTGCATCAGAAGCATAGCAGCAGGCTTTTTGGTTAAAGGTAGTAACCACCACAACAAGCAAGTTACCCCCATGCTCTTGTTGGTTACTGTTTGGGGTTGAATTACCTTGCCTCCCCTGCAGTTGAAGCAGAGACTAGTGGACACGCCATGTAACTAGAAGCCATCAGATTTAAAACATATCGTAAGAAGTTTTTTTTTTTCAGTAATTTTAGAATAAAGCTATAGAATCTGTTACAGTTCAAAACAGAGTTGGAAAAGTCCATAGACAGTTATTATCCAGGTACATTTAGAAAAGCCAGTGCTTATCTCTGGTGGTGAGATAAGAAAGAGATTTGAAAGGCATTTGTGACCCAGACTGGCCTATGTCTGATATAGGATGCTGTACTCGATGGTCCAAGGTCTGATCCAGCATTGCACTTCCTATGTTATTATATAAAGACTCTGACTGAAGGGACCAATGCAATAAGTTGCACGCTCAAAATGGATGCTCTTATTGAGTGCCTGCTGTTCTAAATTGTACACAGCCACATCCCGTGTGTGCTTGATGCAGAATTTAAATGAAAGGAAAATTGAGGCAGGATAAAAAAGGGCATGCTAAGGCAAAATTCTGTGCCCCTGGTGTTCAAGAGTTTATTTGATTGGGTGCCCAATTTTGCTGAGATGCTGATTTCAGTGCTTAAGTTTATTATATCAGGCACCCACTGCTATGAGCATCTAAATTCTGTGACCATAAGAAAGGTGTGCTTCCTTTTGATCAAATGAATATACATATATTTTTCTCCACCACAAGCAATACATTTAAGAGACAGGATGATACCATGGACGAGGACACATTTATTGCAATACCGAGGACCATGTTTTTAAATGTTTCTCATGAGTTCTTGACTATGAGTTAATTTTACTCCACTTCCAGAGCTGGAATTAAATTCCCCACCTTAAAAAATGTGTGTTGGATGCCCAGTCATTGGGTGTGATTTCCTGCATAGCCAGCTTGGATTTACTCAAGGGAAGTCTTGCCTCACAAATCTGCTACTGCTACATTTTTTGAAATGGTTAATAAATTTGTGGAAAAAAGTTACCCAGTAGATGTAGTGCATTTGGATTTTCAGAAGGTATTTGACAAAGTTCCTCATGAGAGGCTTCTAAGAAAACTAAAAAGTCATGGGATAGGAGGTGATATCCAGACATGGATTGCAAACTGGATAAAAGGCAGGAAACAGAGAGTAGGATTAAATGGTCAATTTTCTCAGTGGAAATACATAAACAGAGGAGTGCCTCAGGGATCTGCATTTGTTGCCTCTAGTAGTTAGTAGTACCCTATCCTCCAGTGAAGACCAATTCCAAGCCCAAATATCCTTCTTCACCTAATAATGCCGTATGTAAATGACATTAGGCCGCCCCCAGGGATTTCCTCTGGCTTGTCTCTGCATAGGGCTTTCTACCAATTTGCCCATCATTTGGAATTTTGGGGTGTTGTTGCACTCTGGGAGGTTGCTTTGAACTTCTCATTATGCTTTGGGCTCTTCATGCCACCCTTTCTGTTGCTTTTACCCTTTAACACTGCCTTGGGGAGTTTTCTGTCTTTTTTGGTGCTGTGTTCTCCTTTCATAGTGCCTTGATTTCTTCATGGTACACTTTGTGCCGTTTTACCCCCCTTTGTGTATCCTTGGGGGTTCATTCCAATGTGGTTGATGGACCTTTGTCCCATTTTTGGAGTCTTGGGGGTGTTTTGGCCATGCTTGATGCTGCTTTCTTCCTTTGTGGTGCCTTAGATAACTCCTGCCACTGCAGGTATTGGTTTACCCCTTTTCAGGTCCTTGGGCTCTTCACGCCATTTTTGGTGCTTCATTGATATAGTTTTAATGTCTACTGACTAGTTTCATTATAAATGATTAGAAAAGCCCTATTTGGGAGCCCAAAATATGCTGCATTGTTTCTTCCATTGATTATAATGGTAATGAATGAACAAATAAAACATTTTTTATGTGAAATAAACTAAATGAATGACTTCAACCTACAAAATGAATAAACAAACTAAAATTAATTTTGTGACTCTGCACATGCTTACTATGTATGCTACACCTGTTCTGTAGACAGAGCTTGTTAGTGTATCCCTCTTTCACTTCTCAACTAAAACTTTCCAGCTGGAGAGAGCTAGTTACAGGGAGGAGAGAAAATCATAACCTTAATGGTAATCTAATCACTTTTACCAGGGTTGTTCAAGATGGAATTTTGGCTGCAAATTTCAGCATTTTATAACAGGAGAACAAATCCACTATATTCCTGTGTGCCTGCTACATCTGAGTATGCAATGATTAGGAAACTCTGCAACAATAAAAAAAAAAAAAAATCAACACAGTAAAGTAATTGCAACAGATTAGGTTTTACTGAGGCAACCAGATAAGAAAAAATATTCACATAAGTATAAATATGCATGAAATAACACAACCATTTCCACAAAATATAATGTAGAACACTCTACCAGTACTGGACTGGATTATTTAAACTTAAAATCATATAATGTTGGGGAGCTCTGTTTCTTGGATTTATTTATTGGCAAATACTAGCTCAATTTACTTTTGTGTGTGCACAAGTTTTGCAAATGCTTTCCCACTGTCTCATGAAGAACTGCTACCTGCTGGACTGAAACTTCAAACAGCAGACTAGTTGGGCAGTTTCTCAGTCTTACAGCATGCTTGTTTTTCAACAAATCCCATTGTATCTTTCTTCAAACAAATAATAGTAGGATCCCTCCACAGGCTTTTATTCAGAACTTGATTAAATCTGGAAATAGCTTCTATGTCAGTCCTCTGCCTGTTTGCTATAGCAACTTACTCGCTCCTAGACATGCAGGTTAAACTATGTGAGATATTAACTCATTCTTCAACAGTTAATATTTCACTTACCATTAGATGCATCAAACCTTGGTGAAAATAGAAATATGGCACGTTAATATCCAGCAACAAATATATGGGCATGGTTAGGATAATTTCTAAAATATCACATTGTGTACTTAAGTACTGTGTCGTGTTATACTTTGTTGTGTTGTGCTATATTTTGTGTCACACGACATTTTACGTATTGTACATCAATTTATACATCACGCCATATTTTTTTTGTTTATATATACTGGCTTCCTGCAGCTGCCTCTTTGAGGAATTAGAGAGAGGAGAAGAGTTTGGTACTGGCTTTGGTAATAGGAATTTGGTTAATTCTAAATTTGACTATTGCTTGAGTTGTCTTGTTTCTTGTTTGTCATCTATTTACCAACCCTTTGTCTATTGCATTTATCTGTGTATAAAAGAAGAGTGACGGTTTTTGTTCATTTGTCTTGTTTATCTGTGTGTCCCGTTCCGTTTAGAGAGTGGAAGAGAGGAGAGGGTAGATGCAAGGATGGAGTGTGGAAGGAATGTGTGTGGAAGTAGAGAGAAGAGGCATTAGAAGAAGGGACAGGAAAGGCATGAGAAGAGGAGGGAAGGAGGTCAGAAGAGAAGAGGGAGGTAGAGAGTAGAAGTGGTAGGGGCAGAGTGGTTAGGAGAAGGGGATAAGGGGAGGAGTCCTAATTAGGATAATGTTGAGGGGAGGAGAACCTCAGGGTAGGGTTAGAGAGAGAGGACAGAGAGTGGGCGACTTGTCAGGGCAGGTTGCAGGAGGGTAGAGGAAAGGAGGGGTATTGGAGAGTGTAAGCAAGAGTCAGGAGAGCTACACCACCTCTATGGAAGTAGAAATGACAACCCAATCCTCTGGTAGCCAGGCAGCAGCTTGTCCATGGCTCCGGGCATACAAGTTCAGCATGTAGGAGAATAAGCAGCTCATTGCCAGGGAACTGGGAGAACTGTAACATGCTCTTCAAGAACCAGGTCTGTGAAGACTTCCAAGGCTGCCAAGAGCCAGACATGGTGGACCATCGCTCAATGCCTCAATGTCCCTTATCGCGAGTGATACCAAAATGGGGGTGGAGTCGGCCCCGGAAGAGAGGAGTCGGGGTGTCACCGGGGCCAACTCCGCGAAGACGCCACGGACAACGCAAAAGGTATAGCCCTTTTTGCATCTGAGTTCGTGCCCAATAGCTACAACCTTCTATGGTGGTCCTATTGGGTGCGAAAACCGGCAGCGATCGCACCGCAACGGTGTGATTGCTGCCGGCTAGCGCAGGCCCGCCCCCTGTTTCGGCCTCCCACTCATTCCCTAAAGTTATCGCAGGCCTGCAATACTTTAGAAAATGAGGGCCCTAAGACAGTTCATAGTAAAATTGAAAATGGTACACCACTAATGAAAAATAAGACAAGGAAGTCTAACAAAACAAAACAGAGGAAAAATTGAAACAAAATGAAAGACCCAATGCACACACCTAGAATGTTTTTAGCATTGGAAAAATAAGAAAATTAATGTTTGTAGTTATAGAACGGAGCTGGTGGTTTTCTTTTATATCTCAGTTCAGTGCAATAAAATTCCCATCTATACTCTTGCTAGAATATTAGCATAAGTTCTCAGTTTAATCTCACATCATTGCTGAATAATTTAGTCAAACTTCTCTGCAGTTCAAGTGGTTGATAAAGCAGTTGCTGATGCTTGAAAAATCTGTGATTTCTGCTCAGTATGCAGCAGCAGCCAAGAAAGCAAATAGAGTACTAGGGAATATTAGGAAAGGAATGGATAATAAAATAGAAAATATTTTAATGGCTCTGTACCACTCCATGGTGTGACCTCTTCTTGAGTATTGTGGCAGTTCTAATCACCACATCTCAAAAATGATATTGTAGAATTAGAAAATGTACAGAGAAGGGCGAACAAAATGATAAAGGGGATGGAAGATTCCCCTATGCAGAAAGATTAAAAAGGTTAGGACTCTTCTGTCTCTTCTCAGAGAGGTGAGATATGATAGAGATTTATAAAATAATGATTGGAATGGAATGAGTCAAGTTAATCAATTGTTTACTCTTTCAAAAAATACAAATACTATACACAATTATAGTATACTGCACAAATACAAATATACAATGAAGTTACTAGGTAATACATATAAAACTAATAAAAGAACATATGTTTATTCAACACATAATTAAGCTCTGAAATTTGATGCCACAAATGTGGGGAAAGATATTAGTGTAGCTGAATTTAAAAATCGTTTGGACAAGTTCATGGAGGAAAAGTCAATAAACCATTGTTAAGGTGGAGTTGCAGAGATTCACTGCTTATTAGAGATGTGAATCGTGTCCTTGATCGTCTTAACGATCAATTTCAGCTGGGAGGGGGAGGGAATCGTATTGTTGCCGTTTGGGTGTTTAAAATATCATGAAAGTCGTTAAAATCGTGAGCCGGCACACTAAAACCCCCTAAAACCCACCCCCGACCCATTAAATTAAATCCCCCACCCCAAATGCCTTAATACTTCATCAACTTTGGGAGGGAAGTACTTACTTGCCCCTAAACCAATGGCAGGAAAACCGGCACACTAAAACCCCCTAAAAACCCACCCCCGACCCTTTAATTAAATCCCCCACCCTCCCGAAACCCCCCCCCCAAATGCCTTAAATTACCTGGGGTCCAGCGGTGGTCCGGAACGGGCTCCTGCAATGAATTGTGTTGTCTTCAGCCGGCGCCATTTTGCAAAATGGCGGCCGCAAAAATGGCGGGCGGCCATAGACCAACACGATTCAACTGCAGGAGGTCGTTCTGGACTCCCGCTGGACTTTTGGCAAGTCTTGTGGGGGGCCTGGAGCCCCCCCCAAGCTGGCCAAAAGTCCCTGGGGGTCCAGCGGGGGTCCGGAAAACGATCTCCTGCCGCAAATCGTTTTCCGTACGGAAAATGGCGCCGGCAGGAGATCGACTGCAGGAGGTCGTTCAGCGGTGGTCCGGAACCCCCCACTGGACCCAAGGTAATTTAAAAACATTTTTGGGGGGTTCGGGAGGGTGGGGGATTTGTTTTAAAGGTTCGGGGTGGGTTTTAAGGGTTTTTTTGGTGTGCCGGTTTCCCGCGTCCTATTTAACGATACAATACAAATACCCTGACGATAAATCGGGGGCATTTGGTATTGTATTGTGGCACTCAAACGATGTTGGACATTTTAAAATCATCTGACGATAATTTTAAAATCGTTCAAAAACGATTCACATCCTAGATATAGTATGACACACAGGAATTCTCACGTTGATATCTCATTCCAAATTATCTCATGTCTCACTGACACAGTTCACAGTCATTTGTTTCTTGTCTCATATCATTCACTTGTTTCATGTTTCATAGTCACATGTTTCAGTTCTCTCTCACTATGCCTTTATTATAGGGTAATTTTAATTTAATTAGCTAGTATGTGCAGTACAATAAGTTTGTGTGACATTCAGTGAAAGCAAAATAGTAATTCATGGAAAATCTTTAGTTGAGTGAGGCAATTACCCTTTTTGATTTGGTAAAAGGTAGGATAGTAGGTGGAGCCTGCTTGAGTTCATTAAGATGATGTGGTTAAGAATAACTCGTCCTGTTGACGAGTTATTATTATTATTATTATTGTCTATGTAATATTTAAGTTGTTATTATTTATATTTATATTTATATGTTATATGTTATATGTTACTCATATGTTAAGAAACACTTGTTAATGTAACGCCTTTATTGCGACAGTTATTGTTCTATGTAACCGACCTGATTCGATACTTGTATTGAGAATGTCGTATATAAAAATCCGAAATAAAATAAATAATAAATAAATTGAAAGTTCTTGTCTCCGCTCTAAAGCAGTGCTATCATGCCTCAACCTCAATCACCTAATGCTTCTAATCCTTGGGGTACAACAAACCTGTTACCCCCAAACATGGCTCACAAGCCTGCCCATAGTTGTTGTTGCTGCAGGGAAAACTGAGTTAAGTATGCACACAACTAAAAGAGATATTGAAAAGGCAGAGAGAATACAGGAGTAGATTATTAGAGCCAAAGAGAAAGATAAAATAGAGAAAAGAGTATACACAGAGATGATAACTTTCAAATGGGCACATGGGTGCACATATACATGCATATATGGGCATGCTGACATATATGTGGCAATTTTATATCCTGTACACACATCTTGTGCATGCTATAAAATAGCCCTAGTGTGTGTATGCGTGCTCCTAATTTTACAAGTGTGCACACACAGGGGTAGATTTTAAAAGGGTTACGCGCATAAGTTATGCGCGTAACCCTTTCAAAATACCCCTGCGTGCACCGAGCCTATTTTGCATAGGCTCGGTGGTGCGTGCAGTCCCCGGGACGCGCGTAAGCCCCAGGGCTTTCCTGGGGTGCGTTGGCAGGGGCATGTCGTGGCGGCGCGTCATTCGGGGGCGTTCTGGGGGGTGGACCACGGGCGTGGTTCCCGGCCTGGGGGCATTTTTGGGGCATGGCTGAGGCCTCCAAAATTGCTCCTGGGCCGGGGAATTGCGCGGCGGCGGCAGCCGGCCAGCACGCGCGAGTTACGCCTGCCTGGGGCAGGCGTAACTTTCGCGATAAAGGTAGGGAGGTGTAGATAGGGCTTGGGGGGGTGGGTTAGCTAGGGGAAGGGAGGGAAAGGTGGGGGGGAGGCCGAAGGAACGTTCCCTCCGAGGCTGCTCCGATTTCGGAGAGGCCTCAGACGGGAACGGGCAAGCGCCGCGCAGGGCTCGGCGCGCTCAAGGTGCACAATGTGCACCCCCTTGCGTGCGCCAACCCCGAATTTTATAAGATACGCACGTATCTTATAAAAATACGGCGTACTTTTGTTTGTGCCTGGTGCACGAACAAAAGTACACGCGGGCATAGTTTTTATAAAATCTAACCCACAGTGCGTAAAGTTGATTTTGAGCCACGCAACTGAGGGAATTTTATAACAGGCGCACATTCATTCCATGACCAGTTTTATCAGTTCATCCACCACTTTTCACAGTCTAGCGGCTAGATCCTCCAACTCCCCCCAGTTATCACAGATAATTCAAACACGTCATAGATGCCTGGAAATATTTGTATTGAGAGTTACACCTTTTCCATAGCAGAACTAACTTTATACCTAAATATCCCTAGGTGTACGTCCAGGCATGTAGGTACTTCTTTTACATTTTTTGGCTCCACCCCATAATGCCTACATCCTGTCCACACCATGCCCACATTCCACCCATTTCTTTTTCTGATGTGAGATATTCTTGCTTCTGGACTTGTGCATGCATGTGGACCAGCTTATAAAATCGGGAGGACAACACACATGTGCTACATGTGTCACCCATCTTCCTACTTTGGTGTGTGCCCGACTTTCAAAATTCACCACATATATTAGAAATACACACAAGAAATATAGTAAAGAACATAGAATTATTTACCTTTAGTAGACATAGGTCTTAAATTTCTCTAGAGTTTTCCTCTGAAATATCTGAAAGATGAGACATTCAAAGATCAGTTTTCTAAGTTAGAGTAAAGATACAAGAACAAAAATAATATAGGAGAGAATGATTTGAATTTGTTTTACTTATCATATGTTAATCAGTAATTTCTCAAAGGAACCAGTTCCAGTGTATCATATCTTTGAAAAATAAATTGCATTGATTGTTGATACAAAGTGCTATTGTTTGTTGAAAGTGTTATCTGAATGCATTTGAGTATTTACATTGTATTGTTTGCAAACTTGAATTGCAAAGTAATTTATATGTGCTAATTAAAATTCATCTACAGTAATTTCAGAATAATTATTTACCTGGTTGTAAGCTTAGTTGTTTCTTTTAATCTTATTCACTGTGAACTTACCTGGGTTATTCTAACATCCATTGACCTATTTTCTATTTAATATCAATTAAGTGAAACCCAAAAGCCTGAAGCCATTGACTACCAATAACTGTACAAGAAAATAGTTTCCCACCCACGTGGTTTATACTCCATGCCTTTTCACCATTATGGTCCTAAATCAGCAATCAAGAGCTTCAGCACAGTTGTGTTTGTTTCTCCTGGTTTTAAATTAACTCTCTTTGCTAGAATGCTTTTATATGTGATTTGATTATTTCCCTCAGGAGTCACTCTTTTACTTATCTAATAATGAATCTTTGCCCAAATATGATCTTTCCTGTGATGATATTTTGGTTTCCTGTCATTAAACAATAGGGATGGGCATTTTGGAAGAATAAAGTAAATAAGATGAAATTTCCTACTTCATTTTCAATAGTTTTCAAAATAGATTGAATTAAATTCTGATTAATTTTCATTTTGAAAATCCATTACAAAAAAAAACTCACCTATCAAACCTAGGACTAGGCTGAAGCGAGGGCCTCATCTAGGGAGTAGGCTGAGACACAAAGCAGGAATTCCAGCCTATGCCCGAACACTACTCCAGCCTCATTGGCCTAGGCCTAGGCCTTAAGCCTGGTCTTCGCCTAGGCATAGGATGTGACTCAACAAAGGGGCTGGGGTATTGACCTAGGCCTGGCCCAATGCCAGGGTCTAGGTCAAGATCCAAACAAAGTCCCAGGCCTGAGAAATTTTCTAAAGACAACCCCCCATACTTACCAAATCCGGTGCCGTGTCCTAGTTTCTATGCAAGGCCCAGACTTGGAAGCCTGGACCTGACACCTGGGCCTCAGGCTAGGCCAGAGACCTGGCCCAGACCCAACACTACGGCCCGCCCGAGGCCAGATCCCAATGCCTGGGCCTCACCCCGGACTCAGAGCTCCTTTTTGTAGTTTCTTTCTTCAGTTCTTCTTTGCCAACTGTAGTCATCTTCTGGGGTCATTGCACTGGAATTAATTAACTCTAGCACAACCTCCCAAGTGGAGGGTGCCATTTTGATATACAGCAGCTAATTCAACTTCTGAACATCAAAATGGCGCCCACTACTGGCGTGGATGCTCTGGAGTTCACAATGACCTCAGTGGATGGCATTAGTTGACAAAGAAGAGCTGAAAAAAGAAGATGATGAAGAGGAGCTTTGAGGCCTAGGCTCTGAGTCTAGACTTGAGCCTGGCCTGAGGCCCAGGCATCAGAATTGGCTTCCAGGTTGGGCCCTGGCATTCAACCTGGGTCTGGACTGAAGCGCCAGTGTCAGGATATGGCTTCTGGACTGTGCCATGGTGTCAGGCCTGGGCCTGAGCCCTGGTCTAAGCTGAGGCTTAGGTGTCAGGTCCAGGCCGAAGTCTTGGTCTTGGATAGGCCTAGGCCACAGTAAGTCACTGTGACCAGGTAAGTGGGGGCAAGAGAGATCCTGGTAAGTGGGGGGCAAGAGAAGATCCTGGTCCTAGCATTTTCCCAGGTGGAAGGGGTGAGTGGTGGTGCATGGGAGGGTCTGGGAATTTTGGTATCATATTTTTTTCAATTTTATTTTTTTTTCAATATTTGTTTTGTTTTTTTTATACTAAAGAAATTAAATAAGCATTACACAAAATGAAATTTGTGAGGAAAAAACCCCCAAAAGTAAAATGAAAAACAATACAAATTGTCCCCCCTTCCCACCCTATTAAATAATAATTAGCATTAATTGCTTTTACCAAATCATGTCCATACTCTTTCTTTAATATTGAACATCTGAACAGTTTGAAAGTGCTTTGAGTCTAACAAAGAACTTTTATAGATTCTGAATCCTTTGTATGTATTCTGCTTATGCTGTGGAGATGGCTTTAGATGCCTGCCCCTGACTTCCCTGGTTGAAATCCCGGGGTTGAGTCAGTGATGTTGGACGCTGTCTCCTTTTGCTATAGAAATATGATAGAATTTCACATTTACTTTACTTTTCGTTTTTACATCATGCAAATATATTACTTGATTTGATACAAATCAGTGCTTCTTTTCATGCTTGATTCACTAATTGCTCAGTTAAGGTGACTGACACTATCATGTAGATTCTCATTATCTGCCATGATGCTACTTTGAGCAATCTAAGAATATATACTCTTCTTTTATTTTCCTATGATTTCATGGTCTGATTGTTGTTCCTTATACTCAATCTAACATGCACATTCCTAAACCCTTGGTACCAGACTACAGGTTTTTCAGTTTTCATACTATAAAACAAATCTAAATTTCTTCTGAATTGTTCTTTATTAGATAGCTTCAAAATCTTTCATTTTGGATTATCAAATCATTTCCTGGGAATTAATCATAAACTTATTTTCAGTTTATAAACATAGGCAATAAAATAAATAATATGTAACGTTCCTGGTTTTGGAGAATTTTGCCTGCAACAGATCTGCATTGGTCAATTGTCATGGATTATTCCAGAATTTTACTAGAACTACTCTCTCCCTCTATTGGCTCATCTCAACAAAACTTGTGAAAGATCATTTTCTTTGCAGGTCCACTATACTGGAATAACCTACCTGGTCATACAAACTCAACAGTCTTTTAAAAAAGTATTTAAAACATTTTTGTTTAAGCAGTTGTGAGTTGGACCCATAAGGATATAATTAGTTGCCAGCATTTAACATTCAGGACTTGTTCTGACATCCTCAGGTAGCATTAATTTGTGCAGGTGAAGTTCTCTGTTAGTTTATCTTAATTTTTGTTTTTATATGTTTTACTATTGTGTTTCCAAGATAGTGGAAAAAGTGGTTTATGTATAACTCCTAGATTTCTTAGAAGAGTACCGCATCCTACACCACTATCAATCATGCTTCAGAAAAGGCTATGGAATAGAATCTGTCCTTTTAGCCATCACCAACAATATCAACCTACATGTGGACCAAGGCAGCAACTCCCTCCTAGTCCGACTAGTTCTTGCTGCTGTTTTTGATACTGTCAATTACCAATTCCCGATCCAATGCTTAAGTGGCATTGGCATTGAAGGCACAGCCCTCAAATGGTTTGAAACATTCCTATCTAACAGAACATGATCTATTACATGGGCCAACAAACCATCCAACCCAGAAATATCCCCTGTGGAGTGCCTCAGGGCTCAGTTCTTTCTACAATCTTTTTTTAATATTTACATCTGGACTATCTGTGACCTTATTTAGTCTTTCAACATTTAATGCCACCTGTTTGCTGATGACATCCAACTGTGCATCAAACTGGGACCTGAGAAAACTTCATCCATTACAAACCTCAACAACTGCCTTGTAGCAGTAGCCCAGTTGTTTAACAACCACAAACATAAGCTAAAGCCTTTCATACCTAAACTCCTCTGGCTCAGCTGACAGGGTCACCCCCTATGATTATTACCTTCTCTATCAGGTACCACTTTATATCCTAAGGAGTTAGTATGTAGCCTAAGGGGTAGATTTTAAAAGACTTACACACGTAAACCCGGAGGTTTACGTGTGTGGCCGGGCCTTACGTGCGCTGTGCCAATTTTCAAAGGATGCGTGTAAGTCCCTGTAAGAGAAAAGAGAAACTTTCTTAAAGAGGCAGCATTCCCTTTTTTGAAAACTTCACTAAAAGAGCCAAACATCACAGTGACTGCCAACTAAGTACAAAGAAGAGTCCCCTTATGTTGTGATGGATGGGCTGCTATCTTAACATGACCTGGACTGCCACCAGTAATGGTAGCGTGAGTTATACAGAAAAAAATATACATTTTATAGGCTGCAGTTTATATACATAGAATTGCTGATGACCTCAAATGTTGGCATGGTATGTTCCTGTTTTTCTCATTAAGGGCCATCTACAGTAGCCCCTACCATCAACAGGCCCCTGGCGGTTCAAGAGCCAATCCTCATCCAGTCTGCTTCTTCCAGCTCTCTTTTGACCATCGTGGGAGCCATGTTGCCTGCCAGCTGCATCCAACTGCTGTCTAAATTGCTGCCTTTTTACCATCACTACAGCACCCCTTAGCCCAGTGGGATTTGTAGCCCCGCCCCTCACTGATGTCATCTGGGTACCAGGCTAAGAGGGGCAGTACACCGCTGGAGAATTCCTCATCCAGTCTGCTTCTATGAACTCCATTTTGATCATTGCGAGAACCCTATTGCCTGTCATCTATATTCAACTGCTGCCAGAATTGCTGCTTGCTTTACCATCACTGCAGCATCCCTTAGTCCAGTGGGATTTATAGCCCTCCCCCTTGTTGATGTCATCTGGATGCCTGGCTAAGAGGGTCAGTGTGCCACCAGAGACACCCCATGTGAGGAAGCTTGACAAAGGGGCCTTCTTCTCTGTGCACCCCTTTGTGTGTGCAACTCTATTTGCCCATTGACTATTCTTAGAATAACTGCACATTATACTGAGGTTGGACAGTTAAGTTCACTGCAATTATTTGCTTAACTATTTCCTTGTTGACTGTTTCCTTTCTGCATTCCACCATAAATATTCCAGATATTTTAGGCAAAGGTAAATAAGGTAAGCTTTCACATAAATGTCTGGGTAGGAAGCTCACACCAGGAGCTTTCTACCCAGAATACAACTGAGTTCTATATCTTTCATATTAATGGCATCAATATTCTCATTATTAATAATCAATGTTCAATCAGTGAAAAATAAAGTACCACTCATTTATTTTCAATTCAATTGATGAAACCAGATTGTTTACTAATTTCTGAATTATAACTTGTTGATTCTGATATTGTTATACTGAACAAACTATGTCTAGATGGTTATAAACCAATTTCCCAACTAAGACCAAATCACCATGGTGGTGATCTTCTGGCCATTATTAAAACCTCATTAAGCCCCACAAAAAAAAAAACAAACAATAAGCATTGACAGTCCTTATAAGGTTTTACTTATATCAACCTCTTTAGCTAATTTTGGTCTGGTCTACTGCTTTCCAGGTCTGTTAAATATATTTCTTTCACCTTTACTTTTAATATTATCAACTTTGCTGGAAGCCTTATCAAATTAGAATACAAGAACATAAGAACATAAGAATATAAGATATGCCATGCTGGGTCAGACCAAGGATCCATCAAGCCCAACATCCTGTTTCCAATAGTGACCAATTCAAGTCACAAGTACCTGGCTGGTACACAAACATAAAATAGATCTTTAATGATTAACAGCAATTTATGGATTTTTCCTCTAGGAACTTATCCAAACCTTTTTTAAACCCAGTTACACCAACTGTCATATCACATCATCTGGGAATGAATTCAAGAGATAAACTATGTGCTGAGTGAAAAATAATTTTCTTCGATTTGTTTTAAATGAGTTACTTGCTAACTTCATGGAGTGCCCCAGAGTCCTTCTATTATCCAAGAGAGTAAATAACCAATATTCATTAACCTGTTCAAGTCCTATCATGATTTTGTAGCTTCTATCATATTCCCTTTCAGTCATCTGTTCTTCAAACTGAACAGCCCTAACCTCTTTAGCCTTTCCTCAAAGGGAGCCATTCCATGCCTCTTATCATATCTCCAGTGCAACTATGTCTTTTTTGAGATCCGATGACCAGAATTGCACACAGTATTCAAGGTGTGGTCTCAACACGGAGCAATACAGAAGCATTATGTCATTCACCATTTTATTTGCCATACTATAGATATGG
This sequence comes from Rhinatrema bivittatum, assembly GCF_901001135.1. Taxonomy (NCBI): domain Eukaryota; kingdom Metazoa; phylum Chordata; class Amphibia; order Gymnophiona; family Rhinatrematidae; genus Rhinatrema; species Rhinatrema bivittatum. The sequence continues at coordinate 563,371,188 of NC_042616.1, read as the reverse complement.
GTGATTTTAACTTACATCTTGATGTAATACCTTTATCTCTGATTGCCTTCACTCTATTTGAAGCCATGGCTGGTCTAGATTGGGAAAAATTGGTAAATTCATCCACATATAAATTTCATCATACTTTAGATTTAGTGTTCATTAATCCTGTTTTGTTCATGCTACTTTTTTAGAATTGAATATAGCAATAGTTCCATGGTCTGATCATTATCTAATATCATTAAGATGCTCAACTAAATCTAATATTTCAAGATAAATGACCATCAAAACAAAATATTGAAAAGAAAAAAGTTGATCTGATCAATTTACCACAACTTTACTGCCTTTATTATCTGATATATTGGCTGACTATATAGATGATGCTGTTAAAGAATGGAATTAGACCATTACTTCAGTAACGGATACCATTGCACTTTAAAAATATATTACTCCTCACTGAAAACATAATGCACCTTGATTTACTCCTCACTTGTGAAATATGAAAAAAGAATACTCAGGCGCATTGGCTGAAAATTGCATGCAAATGTGTACCTTCATGCTTTTTTGAAAGTTACCATCACTAGGGACTTCCTTTAACCAAGTGGAGGTGTTAAATTTGGATAGTGACTGACTACACTAGGGGCCCTGGAGATTAACTACTTCCCCCAGCTGGACTTGCATCCGGACCCATGGCACCTGCACAAGACATGGGTCGGCTACATTTCCTTATGAATTTTTCTGAAAAAAAATTAATGAGGCTACAAGGATGATTCAAATATTGATCAGTTACAGATTAGTTGCAATCTTGAATTAAGATAGTTATCTTATTTACCTCTACTCAATACAAGTCTTATTTATTTGCCAATGGGGCCAGGTATGCTATCTGAATTCACCATTGAGTTGTCTGCCATAAAACTAGCTAGGCACTTTCTTTTCCATTATGGACTGGGCCACCACCATGAACACTAGGTTGCACTCCTTAGAGATGTCCAATGCAACCACACACTGCAACACACTGGAGTTCCCTGGTACAACCTTCATTATCCTGTGATTGATGGTACACTCTAGTTGCTGATTTCTGTATTCTTCTCTGTCTTGCAATGGAAAAGTTCCTGTTTTCTCAGACAACAACATTATGAAAGAATGAGTGCATGCTTGATTATTGAAAAATACAAATTAATGCATCTCCAGCTCAAGAACCCTGTAACAGGTTTGTGGTGGTTGATGGCTTGTCCTCAAACTCCTCATTATTAAGCTGAAGAAGAGCATAAGCTGCACCTGGCATATGCTTCACTTTATCATTCATTGCACCTGGATGTGTTTAACTGTCAGATCCAGGTGACTTCTAAAGTTATGTGCACCTGCTTGCCTGATCAGAAGACAAAATAATGTTCCATGATCTACACTACAGCTCTTGCAGGATTTAAAAATCAAGCATAAATGTTAGAGTATGGAAAGCCTGCAAACTCTGCCCATTGGAATATATGTTGTGTATTCAGATCACCAGCACCTGATCCTTTGTATGGAAGCAGAAGGGAAGAATAAAGAAACATGACAGCAGAAAAAAAAAACATACGGCCTATCTATCCTGCCATCCACAGCAACTGCTCAGGTATACAATATCCACTGCATTTTTCCATACCAGTCTGAAGAAGGTTATTTATTATTATTATTTTAGCAGGATGTGACTCTATGCTTCTGGGACCCTCTGCAATGTCTTGCGTTCTCAGTGCTTCCTGTTGTCCATTGTAATTTTCCTAGTTTAAGATTATGCACTGGTGATTTTATGCAGTCATCATAGCCAAAGCTCTTTTTGTCATTGTCTGTATCTGGCTCATGAGTGGCTAAAGTTTAGTTGCTAATCAGTTCATAAACATGCGGTTGGTAAACAACTTATCCAGATATCTTATAGGGTATGACTAAACTTTATAACAATCAGAGGGACACCTTTCAGTGTCAGCAATTTATTGTCAATTTGCGGATGATACAAAACTGTTCAGAGTAGTTAAATCACAAGCAGATTGTGATAAATTGCAGGAAGACCTTGTGAGGCTGGAAAATTGGGCATCAAAATGGCAGATGAAATTTAATGTGGATAAGTGCAAGGTGATGCATATAGGGAAAAATAACCCATGCTATAGTTACACAATGTTAGGCTCCATATTAGGTGCTACTACCCAAGAAAGAGATCTAGGTGTCATAGTGGATAACACATTGAAATCGTCGGTTCAGTGTACTGTGGCGGTCAAAAAAGCAAACAGAATGTTGGGAATTATTAGAAAGGGAATGGTGAATAAAACGGAAAATGTCATAATGCCTCTGTATCGCTCCATGGTGAGACCGCACCTTGAATACTGTATACAATTCTGGTCGCCACATCTCAAAAAAGATATAATTGCGATGGAGAAGGTACAGAGAAGGGCTACCAAAATGATAAGGGGAATGGAACAGTTCCCCTATGATGAAAGACTAAAGAGGTTAGGATTTTTCAGCTTGGAGAAGAGACGGCTGAGGGGCAATATGATAGAGGTGTTTAAAATCATGAGAGGTCTAGAACGGGTAGATGTGAATCATTTTTTTACTCTTTCGGATAATTGAAAGACTAGGGGGCACTCCATGAAGTTAGTATTTGGCACATTTAAAACTAATCGGAGAAAGTTCTTTTCACTCAACACACAATTAAACTCTGGAATTTGTTGCCAGAAGATGTGGTTAGTACAGTTAGTATAGCTGTGTTTAAAAAAGGATTGGATAAGTTCTTGGAGGAGAAGTCCATTACCTGCTATTAATTAAGTTGACTTAGATAATAACCACCGCTATTACTAGCAGCGGTAACATGGAATAGACTTAGTTTTTGGGTACTTGCCAGGTTCTTATGGCCTGGATTGGCCACTGTTGGAAACAGGATGCTGGGCTCGATGGACCCTTGGTCTGACCCAGTATGACATGTTCTTATGTTCTTATGTTCTTATGTAGCATTAATTTTGAATCTGTTTGGATGGGAGGCTGTAAATGTCAGACCTTATCTAGTCATCTTGCCTATTTAACAAAAGCCTACAATATTTTCCTGAGTTTTATATCTGCAGTTAGATGTTTGAACATCTTCTCATGCAATATTGAGTTCTACTAGAGATCTCAGGTCCTTGCTTGTCAGCGGTTCATGCTGGAAATTCACACCCTGCTGTAGGGATGTGAATCGTTTTTTGACGATTTAAAATATCGTCCGATATATTTTAAATCGTCAAAAATCATTAGGGCCACGATACAATACCAATTCCCCCGATTTATCGTCAAAAAATCGTAAATCGGGGGAAGGGGGAGGGCAGGAAAACCGGCATACTAAAACCTCCTAAAACCCACCCCCGACCCTTTAAATTAAATCCCCCACCCAAATGCATTAAATTACCTGGGAGTCCTCCGTAGCGGCGGTCCGTGGCTAAATCGGGGGAAGGGGGAGAGCACGAAAACCGGCACACTAGATCGTGAGGTCTTCAGCCGGCGCCATTGTCCGTACGAAAAATGGCGCCGGCAGGAGATCGACTGCAGGAGGTCGTTCAGCGAGGTCCGGAAATCTCGCGAGGGTTCCGGACCTCGCTGAACGACCTCCTGCAGTCGATCTCCTGCCGGCGCCATTTTCCGTACGGAAAACGATTTGCGGCAGGAAATCGCTCCTTGACCCCCGCTGGACCCCCAGGAACTTTTTGCCAGCTTGGGGGGGCCTCCTGACCCCCACAAGACTTGCCAAAAGTCCAGCGGGGGTCCGGAACGACCTCTTGCGTCGAATCATTTTCGTCTATGGCCGCCGCCATTTTGCGGCGGCCATTTTGAAAAATGGCGCCGGCTGAAGACCTCACGATCTAGTGTGCCGGTTTTCGTGCTCTCCCCCTTCCCCCGATTTAGCCACGGACCGCCGCTACGGAGGACTCCCAGGTAATTTAATGCATTTGGGGGGGGGTTCGGGAGGGTGGGGGATTTAATTTAAAGGGTCGGGGGTGGGTTTTAGGGGGTTTTAGTGTGCCGCTGGACCACCAGGTAATTTAAGGCATTTGGGGGGGGATTTAATTTAAAGGGTCGGGGTGGGTTTTAGGAGGTTTTAGTGTGCCGGCTCACGATTTTAACGATTATGACGATACTTTACACACACAAACAGCAACAATACGATTCCCTCCCCCTCCCAGCCGAAATCGATCGTTAAGACGATCGAGGACACGATTCACATCTCTACCCTGCTGTAATATATCTCTAAATGATACAGTATCTACAGCAGTTAAAGTCTATCTTACTGTTTCATTCCAACCCTACACTTCGGTTACCTACTTTTGCTTCTAAATTCTGATGTAGGAAATGCCTTTGTGTATGTGAACATAACAACATAAGAGCATAAGATGTGCCATACTGGGTCAGACCAAGGGTCCATCAAACCTGTTTTTCTGCGGGTATTCGGAAAGCACCTTCAGACAGCTTTATGATCTAAAAGGCAAATTTATTGATAGCAATACAAAGACAATACAGTTAAGAGGAACAAGGAAAAAGAGGAAGTCGTTGTTTCTCTGGAGATGCAGGTCAGTGGCAATTGGCATTCAGCTTGCTTCTCAAAGCGCAGAGCCCTCGGGCTGGAGTTTTTAAACTTTTTGCATTGTCCAATAGAAATACATTGATGCGCATCCTGGGTGTATTATCTTCTTCTAATATCCAATTATGATCGTTACTTTATAGTCCAATCAGGTATCGTCTCTGGGGTGTTGCCTTCTTCCGGTACTGAGCTTGCCAAAGCACATGGTTGTGAAATATGTTGCCAGCAAAGTCAGGAAATACACAGCTCAGGCCTAAGGCCTATATACATTTCCCCCCTTGAATCGTTCGGGAACGATTCACCAATGAAAGGCTGAGATTGTATTTCCTGGATTGAAATGGTCATAGCATCAATTTAGTATGACCCACCTTTTGGACTGTTAAAAATGGCTTCCATATTCTTTATGGTGTTGAATCATTCTTTTTATACAACTCACATTCACAATCACAATCACAATCGTTCACGCATTCTCATTTTGTACTTTGCTTTATTGACATTCAATCTCAGATTCATTCTTCATTCAGGTATTGTTCTGGCCTTCTTCCAGTTGATCCAAGATTCTGTAGTGTGCTCCTATTAGCAGCATACCAGTGACCTATATTTCCAATTATTCCTCTCAATGATTGATTATTGTCAATGAATGGTTAGAATGGTTGAAGCAATAATCCATCATTCTACTCAGGGTTTATGCCACTGTCTTAGGTTGCCCACGGTACGCAATCCTAATGATTGGCTACCTGGTGCTTACCCGTCATCGTTAAGCATAACAGCCTGAGGAGGTAACATTGCTGCTAGTAAATAAAAGGCTTTCTGTCGTCATTGCAGATGATATCTCAGGCCATTAAAATAACAAACTTCATTCATTCTCACAATTAACCATTGCAAACTCACTTAGAAATGTAAGCCACTTTAAACTGTGTTTCCCGTCAATTAAACCAAATTCTGTGAAAATACAACCTTATCCTTTAGAAAATCTCACTCATTAGTTTCAGAAGGAGATTCAATCATGCTCATCATTAGGTGTTGTCTAACTGTAGCAGCTTGAGAGTGTGCTTCAGATGTAGAATTTACCATGGTATTGAGTCCTGGCTTTTTAAGCATAGCAGAAGCAAAGGTGCTTCCAAAGTGGCGGAAACAAAGGCAAATGCATTATGTCTTAGCCTACCATGCATTTGAACGCTATGAGAATATAAACAAATGCTTCAAATCTAAATTAGGAATAGGATGTCGAAGGAGACATCCATATGGATGAGGGATAAGAGATCTCTGTAACCAATGGGATGGTATCTACAAACTCTACTAAATGTGATGTTTAAGAATAGGGAAATCAAATGAATGTCATAATTCTGTCTTCAATTACCAAGAATAACTATATAAACATTTGGGACTACATTAAACCTTTAGACTTACATGCTTGTCTGCGCAGCCTATTCACATGAGCTGCCTAAGAACGGTGTGAAGGCTGAACTGACAAACTATGCTGCAGCACATTGCGCCGGTCTGCCACTGGCCCGCAGACATCCGAACAAGTCTGGACTAGAAAGGGCAGAGTGTAGCAACTGGAGATGAATATAACGTGGAAAGCAATAATAGATGGCAATTCAAACCAGTTATCTATGGGACCTAGGGATGAATGATCATCTTAATTAATCATATAATGGATATGAGAGAACTGGGAATAGCAGCAAAACTTTAGTGTTTTTAGGGTAATGTAATGTGTAGCGTGTAGGTGTATGTAGATGTATGTGGATATCCAAATCATGGCATTTGCAGAATGGCATATGGGCTTGGAGTATATGGCAATCAATTATTACTGGCATTCGACAAAGCATAGTGTGGTGTAATGCATAACAGTTAGTCTTTGTGTAAAGAGATGACAATAATTGGGAATGGATCTAATCTGATCAGGGCAAAAAGATTCACACAATCATGAGAACTGCATTAATGTAGAGTACAACAACATAAAGGCAAAATATAATCAAGCAAGAGTAGTAAAGTTCAATGATGAATGGAAGATGAATTCTGTGTTAAGGCCGAGACTTCCGTAGAAGGGATGGGAAGAATGGAGTAAGTCCCATAAATGTTGTTTTCACGCTTTCAGTGAGGTGTATCAACTTTTCATTCATCACGGCCTAATGGGGATATGTGCTTCTTTAATGGTTTCAGATACCTAATATGGTAAAGTAGCATAAAAGCAAATTAAGCATTTAAAGGAAAGTCATCTGCGGTAAGCTGAACCACAAACAACGAATATTTCAGACATTACATTAAACATAAGTCACACTAGACTGACACACACTCATCCATCCTTCAAATATACATTCCTTGTCTTTATCACATAGGACAAACAACAGATAACATATAATTTGAGCTCAAAATTCATATAAAAAATGTATCAAAAGAAAAGTGGATCAAAAATCAAAAATCAAAAATGTGTATGAAAAATAAAAGTTCGGAATTCTGTCCAAAAGGTAGAAGAAGGAAAATAAAACTAAAGGTCCTTGAAGTCCTTGAAGACCTGAAAAGTAAATACTAGCATACAATTGAAATATCAAATTAGCAAATATTGTACATATAGATTTCCAACCAATAATATTAAATAAATTCAATCAATAATGTTCTGAGCTTATAGTCAATGTGTCATACCAAATAATTAAAATAATTAGAACTCAAATATCAAATAATTAATACTTAAATATGCTACATTTTAAACTAGTAACTATTTCTCCTTTTTTTTTTCTTCCGTTCGCAGCACAACCAGTGCTGGCAGAACAGATAAGCAGTGCTATGCCTTGCAACACTTACTTCCCCTTTTTTTCTCTAAGATACAGTTTAACTCTTTAGCTAAAATGTCTTGTCAAACTCATAATTCTCTTCTCAGAATCATAATTCAGCAGCTCAGATTCTAAAATTTAACACTAGTATATGTTCTTGTCAGTACTCCAGTTCAGTATTTAAGGAATGTGAAGTCAGTAACGTAATAAAGGATCAGTATATAAAGTTGAGAGCAAAGGGGATTTAAATTGGTAGGAGATGTGTCTCGCTCCCCCCTTGATCCCTCTTTTACCACAAACGTACAGTTCAGATCAGAAAGGAAATAACATGTTGTAAGAGGAAGATATCGCATGCGCTTGGTGATCACCTTAATAGAAAATGCATTCACATTGAAAAGAGGAACTTACATTTAAAACTGAAAAACTTAAACTTAAAACCTAAGGGGTAGATTTTAAAAGAAGCGCGATCAGCCTACTTTTGCTTGCGCATCAGACTCAAGCAAAAGTACGCTGGATTTTAGTAGATACGCGCGGAGCCGCGCGTATCCACTAAAATCCTGGATCGGCGCGCGCAAGGCTATCGATTTTGTATAGCCTGCGCGCGCCGAGCCGCGCTGCCTCCCCCCGTTCCCTCCAAGGCCGCTCCGAAATCGGAGCGGCCTTGGAGGGAACTTTCCTTTGCCCTCCCCTCACCTTCCCCTCCCTTCCCCTACCTAACCCACCCGCCCGGCCCTGTCTACACCCCCCCCCTACCTTTGTCGGGGGATTTACGCCTCCCGGAGGGAGACGTAAATCCCCGCGCGCCAGCGGGCCTGCTGCGCGCTGGGCCGCGACCTGGGGGCGGGTACGGAGGGCGCGGCCACGCCCCCGGGCCGTAGCCACGCCCCGTACCCGCCCCCAAAACGCTGCCGACACGCCCCCGGAACGCCGCGACGACCGGGCCCGCCCCCGACACGCCCCCGACACGCCCCCCTCCGAGAACCCCGGGACTTACGCGAGTCCCGGGGCTCTGCGCGCGCCGGGAGGCCTATGTAAAATAGGCTTCCCGGCGCGCAGGGCCCTGCTCGCCTAAATCCGCCCGGTTTTGGGCGGATTTAGGCGAGCAGGGCTCTGAAAATCTACCCCTTAGGCTATACGGTACCGTTTGAGAATTAACTTACTTATACTAAAAATGCTTATACTAAAAATATACCTGCAAACAATAACATAACTAAATCTTAATAACTTGAACAATAAGACCGGTAAATACATTAACATGGGAAGCCTAGCAACCCGTCATATCTGTCCACAAGCCCGTTACTTTTAGGGCGTTAAACGTCTGTGATGGCATTACAAAAGTTCTTCAATCTGATAAAAACTGACCACATGCATCTGATCCCAGTGCATGGCTGCTGTCCCTACTACAGAAGGCAGGGAGCCACATAATTAGTCAGGCAAAGTCTGTAGAGACATATCTATTTATTTTTGGATTCTATATACCGGAGGTTCCTGTATAATATGCGTATCACTCCGGCTTACATGACAGACACTGGGAAGACAGGCAAGGATTTACTAGTCTTATATAAACAAGTCATATGTAAGCAAATTCCTATCTTAGCTATGTAATGCAAGCAATAGCTATAAAAATAAGGCTCAGAATAAGGAGGTTTTCCTAAATGTGGTTCTATTCAAAACTGTATTTCATATTGAGTTCACACTGTGTCCTGTCCAAGCTTCACTAAGGTGGCAATGTAAGGTCCTACATACGCTGATACCTTCTCAGATAGGTGTGAACTCACTTTATCTGGGGACATGCGCTCTAAAAACTCAGGTTTCCTGTAACGGAATACAAGGGCCCACGAAAGGCACTCTTTCCAGGTGTTTTCTGCTTGCCCCATTACTTGGTGTAATCTGGTTTGAAACAGGCCATTATATTGTCTTACCAAATCATTTATTTCACGCCGACACTGTTTCTGCTTATTATACCACTGCGATATCAGCAGTGAAGCTACCTGGCCCAAGGTCATGCATCTGGTCATGCATTTGGAGGCATGGTTACGGCTTCCAGCACTCTGAACAGTGTTCAGTGCAATTGCAGTCAGGGATCCTTCTAGAGGACAGACTCTCATTTGTGGGCTTAAGGCAAGTGTCCATCCATGAAATGAATCAACCCAAATAGTGACATAAAAAAATGAACGATCCAATTTAGCAATTTTGGCTGCTGGAGGACCAGCGGCAGCTGAAGTTACGGTGACCAGTTCAGTTTCCTCACTACTTTCCGTATTCTCATCGCTACTTACAATCAAAATAGGCATAGGTCGGAGGCAGGGAGTGGGTGACAGGTCAAAAGGTTCAGGGATTGGTGGCAGTTCAGGAATCTCAGAAGGTGGTGATAATACTGGAGGTGGTGGTGAGGGAGGAGGTGAAGGAGGCAAAGGAAGGGGTGTTGGAGGAGGTAGTGGACGAGGGGGTGATGAATCATCTGGCACAAGAATAGTACTCGGTGCAGAATCTACTGGCATTCCAGTGTCTGCTGAATTGTGCACATCTGCAATTACTGGGCTTTCTACTGGGTCTACTAACCACATGCCGTATTCCTCAAATGCAGGAACAGCATCTTCAAAAAGGTCATCTTCAATCTCAACTGTACTGAGTCGAGGCGTGCTTGTGTGAACTGTGGGGCTTACTCGGGGTTCTCCTTCCCTTTCTGAAAGTGCAGCAGGATCTGAATGTAAATTACCCACTGCAGTCACTGTTTCTTCAGGCACTAAACAGTCACGAGCATATAGTGAATTATATGGGGGTGGTGACACTTCTCTATCACCAGTAATAGCTACTAAATATGTTCCTGTCATAGCGAACCATCTGGACACTTGTATATGGTCCGCTAGCCTCTTATTGTCTTTTGCCCTTGGCTTGCTATACCTGTTCTTAAAATAGGCTATTAGCTGTATGAGCGTGGACGGGTCAAAGGAGCCCCCTACTGGCCATTCTAGGGAACTATCCCTTGCTGCCCACGCAACCCACTTAGAGTGGCATTTGCGAATTAATTTCTCATTGGGCTTATGCAGAGCAATGACTCTGCTCAGGGGACATGACGGACAGACCTCCCCTGCTATCTTGGGACCTCTTAATATTGCAGACCAAAACTTCGACATAATTATTTAAAAATGATTTTCGTGTAGCCACTCTCTTATGAGAAAGAGTGGTTCAACCTTACCTTAATTGTAGTTTTCACCGTATCGTGAATCCACACTTCCGGTGTGCTGTACTTCTTCAAACGCGAAGGTATTCACAGCGGGGCAGGGAGAGACAGCCTGCACTAAAGACCTATCTACTCCTTTCCGTTTGCCCGGGTTACCGGAATCCACAAGCTCCCGGGGCGGCGTCGCCAAAACAACCGGGATAGGGCCAGAAGGCAGCGTCAAATCTGCCAACTGTTTTCGAACTTATTGGCGCTCGAACGGAAAAAACCTATGACTCACTCGTATAAGACAAGTTTACTTACCTTCCCAGACAGCTCCAAGTACGTATTCCGTGGAATGCTCGATCTGAAGGCTTCTTTTACTGCGGCACGTATTCCCGCTTCGGGATCCACCTGACTAGTTCCTACTCCGTCCCGGTACGCATCCCGCGTATCCCAGTATATATCCCACGTATATGCCCGTATATGCCCGGAGCCCCAGGTGGTATGTCGAAATATTCAGCTTGGGCTTACTGATTGGTACTGTACAAAATCTACCAGATAGCAGTGCGCGCCAGGTCTAGGAGATAATAAAAGTTTCTGAACAGTTTTTTTTTTTTTTCTTTGAGAGTAAAACTTACTTCCTCAAATGCTTCCTTCGTGGTTTCTGAAGTGCCTCAGGTCTCAAAAATCTCAAAGTAGATTCTGGATGCTTCAGGGTAGGTCCCCACTCCGATCGACGGCACCCCACTTACTTCGATGCTGGCAATGAGATATTCCTGAAGGTGTGCTGGTCCGCGATACCCGCATTAGGTCATCCGCGTCACGGAACCATCCTCTGCTACCATTATGTTTTTCTGCGGGTATTCGGAAAGCACCTTCAGACAGCTTTATGATCTAAAAGGCAAATTTATTGATAGCAATACAAAGACAATACAGTTAAGAGGAACAAGGAAAAAGAGGAAGTCGTTGTTTCTCTGGAGATGCAGGTCAGTGGCAATTGGCATTCAGCTTGCTTCTCAAAGCGCAGAGCCCTCGGGCTGGAGTTTTTAAACTTTTTGCATTGTCCAATAGAAATACATTGATGTGCATCCTGGGTGTATTATCTTCTTCTAATATCCAATTATGATCGTTACTTTATAGTCCAATCAGGTATCGTCTCTGGGGTGTTGCCTTCTTCCGGTACTGAGCTTGCCAAAGCACATGGTTGTGAAATATGTTGCCAGCAAAGTCAGGAAATACACAGCTCAGGCCTAAGGCCTATATACAAACCCTATATCCTGTTTCCAACAGTGGCTAATACAAGTGACAAGTACCTGGCAAGTACCCAAACATTAGACAGATTACAAGCTACCATTGCTTATTAATTAGCAGTTTATGGATTTAACTTCTAGGAACATATACAAGACTTTTTTTAAACCCATTTACATTATCTACTGTAACCTCATCCTCTGGCAATTAATTCCAGAGCTTAACTATGTGCTGCATGAAAAATATATTTTTTAAATGTGTTTCAAATGAGCTGAGAGAGTAGATAACTGATTTACATTAACTTGTTCAAGTCCTTTCATGATTTTGTAGATTTCTATCATATTCGCCCCCCTCCCCCCCCAGCCGTCTCTTCTCCAAAATGAACAGCCCTAACTTATTTTGCCTTTCCTCATAGGGCAGACGTTCCATGTTCCTTATCATTTTTTTGAACTTCTCTGTACTTTCTGTAGTGCAGCTATATCCTTTTTGAGATGCGGTGATCAGAACTGCACACAGTATTAAAGGTGTGATCTCACCATGGAGCGATACAGAGGCATTATGACATCTTTTGTTTTCTTTTCCATTCCCTTCTTAATAATTCCTAACATTCTATTTGCTTACTAGGCCGGCGATTTTAATGTATTGTCTACAATGAAGCCTAGATCTCTTTCCTGGGTGGTAACTTATAAGATAGAACCTAACATTGTGTAACTACAGCAAGGGTTATTTTTCCCAATATGCATCACTTTGCACTCGTCCACATTAAATTTCATCTGCCAGTTGGAAGCCCAATCTTCCAGTCTCACAAGGTCCTCCTGCAATTCAGCACAATCCACTTAAGGTTTAACTACTCTGCATAATTTTGTGTCATCCGCAAATTTAATCACCTCATTCATTGTACCCCTTTCCAGATCATTTATAAATATATTAAAAAGCACCGGCCCAAGTACAGATTCCTGAGGCATTCCACTGTTTACCTTTTTCCACTGTGAAAACTGACCATTAATCCTACTCTCTGTTTCCTGTCTTTTAAACAGCTTGCAGTCCACAAAAGGACATCACCTCCTATCCCATGACTTTTTAGTTTTCTTAGAAGCTTCTTATGAAGGGCTTTGTTGAACGACTTCTGAAAATCCAAATATACCACATCTACTGATTCACCTTTGTCCAAATGTTTATTCACCCCTTCAAAAAAATGTAGTAGATTTGTGAGGCAAGACGTCCCTTGGGTAAATCCATGCTGGCTGTGTCCCATCTAACCAGGTCTTTCTAAAATTTTTATGATTTCATTCTTTTTAACAGCTTCCATGAGTTTTCCCGGCACTGAATTCAAGCTCACCAGTCTATAGTTTCCCTGATCACCCCTGGATCCCTTTTTAAATATAGGGGTTACATTGGCTATCTTCTAATCTTCAGGTATATCGGATGATTTTATAGTTTACAAATTTTTACTAATAGGTCTGAAATTTCATTTTTTAGTTCTTTCAGAACCCTGGGGTGTATACCATCTAGTCCAGGCGATTTACTGTCTTACAAGATACATTTGTAAGAAAAAAAAACCCTCATGTGAAATACTGTATACAATTTGAGAAACTGCATCTTCAAAAGAATATAAACTGGATGGAGTCTATCCAGTGGGTAGCTGTAGAAATGTTCATTGGTCTTTACTGTAAAGTGTTTGGCGGCAGACTTAAATATCTAAACATGTATACACTTGAGGAAAGGTGGGATAGGAAGATATTACAAAGATGTTTCCATTCCTTTAAGGTATCAAAGCACAGGAGAAGAAGTAAGGAGAGGGTATGAGGGGCTAAAGAAGGGAGGGAGAGATCAAGAGGAGTGGAGTGGGGAGAGTGGAGTAGAGAGGTTCATTAGCTGGTAGGGCCTTGGAAACCTGCTAGACAAGCTGTTATAAGTCTCTGCTAGCTCCTATTCTTATGTTTTCAATTTTGTCTATTCATTAGTGCCACCTGTGACATCAATGTCACAGATGGACACAGTGGTGATTTTCTTCTAGGCCATGCCTGGTCACCAACCCTAAACCTTTATGAATTGACTTCTTTTTCCCTGTTAGGAAAAATGGAAGGTGGTGGCTGCTGCTGGCTTCCAACCTGGTACTTTTGTATTTAGAAATTTACTACTAAATGGAGAGAGAGAGAAAAACAAAAACATTATTTTATTTTATTTTAGAAAATTTGCTAAAAAGAGTGCATCTATACAAGTCAATTTTAAAAGTGTTGCTTATACAAAAATGAGCACATTTTTAAAAACAATTTTAAAGGTTTTAAAAAAGCTGCATAGAATGCTTGTCTATATCAGTGCATGTGTGAAAAATAAGATAGTGGAAAAGGGGAAGGGCAAGGCCATTCTGAGGAGGGGCTAACTATTACATGCATAACTCCATATTTTAAAACCAGAAACCGTGGAATGCCTTGGGGGGTCATTTTTCAAAATGCGATAAGGCGTTTTCGCATGCGTTAAAGGCTTATCGCATGCAAAAATCCCCGTTAACGCATGCGATAGGCCCTTACCGCATGCGATATGGTGCGATGCAAATTCCAAAAATAGGAGGAGTTAGGAGTGGGCTAGCCTGTCTGTGAAGAGCTATTGCACAGCTGATTTTAACTACACCTCTTTTGATTGTGTGATAGCTGCTGTGAGTTAAGGTTTCATCACCATGTGTGATGTCTCCTGTAAGTCTGATTTCAGCTGAATTGACAGGTGCAGAGCCTTGGGGGGGGGGGGGGGGGGGGGGGGAGAGAGAGGAGAGAGAGAGAGAGAGAGAGAGAGAGAGAGAGAGAGAGAGAGAGAGAGAGAGAGACTGAGACTGGCTGTAATATCATGGCCCATAGGTAGGTATTTGTATCCCTATGGTAGGCCCACCTAGTAACTCGAGGTGGGGATTAGGTAAGAGTGCAGGGGGTTAGGGGCCACTTTGACATTCTACGTGACACCTACGAACAGAACAGTGGTCTCTTGTGAAGATTTGCTGGCCTTCGGAGTGAGGAAACTCACTCCAAGATGAGATTTGGGCAAGGTTCTCTCCACCTAGCTTCTCAAGCTAAAAGTTCCGGGAAACCGCGATGGACCACGTGACGTCGGCGTCATGACGGAGTGACGCGGACGTCACGTGATTCCCCTCGGGTCCGCTCCCGGGACCCTCACGGAACTTTTGGCCAGCTTGGGGAGTTTTGGTAAGACTTGGAGGGGGGATTAAGGAGGGTGAGGGGTTTACATTTTTATTTAGATCAACAATCGCGATTTCCAACGTATTCAACATAGCTATGTTGAATAAGTTGGAAATCCGATCGTTTACGCCTCATCATTTTTTTAAGTTAAAAAAAAAAATAAGTTGTGTTTTCCATTTAAGTTCAAAACGAATGCACACCCCTATTAGAAAGCTTAGAAGTGTTGAACAAAGTTGTCACGTTTGTCTCAGCAGTTGGGAGGCGGGCACCCGGGCCGGTTGGGCAAGAATTGGAAGTGATGCTGGTGTCATCACCTAATGGCACATAGCCTGCGACGCCAGGTGGTGTGAAAAGGGATTGCCCCCTTGCTAGGAGCACGGCGGGGGGGCTGACAGAGACAGGCTGCCTTGCTAGGTTACAGAGGCGGGCAGCGATAGACATGCAAGCCACCGGCTCGGGTATCCGGGAGAGTTATCTTGTACTATGTTGAAATAAAAGCTGCGGCCATTTATATTCCAAAGACAGTATCAGTTTGAGTTATTTAATTCAGGGAATACGAAGAACGGGGGTAGAAGGCTGGGAGGCTAGTAGCGGAAGGGGGACGCAGGAGTGAGTGGCTTATGCAACTTTAAGAAATTCTTAGCATCAAAAGTAAGTAAATTCTTAGCATCAAAAGTAAGAAATGTGTTCTCATTGTTGTAATATAATTTTTCTTACAGAGGTTCTATTTATTTTGATCTTTTCTAGCTGCATCTCTTATGCATACTACAACATGATATTCTGCTCAGCAAATTCTTGTTCCTGATTTTCTTTAAAATTCATCATTTATATGACATCTTTTGTCCTTGTTCCTTGCCTTTTTTTCAAATTTGCTCTTCCTCCTTATTCTGTCCCAACACACAAATAACTGCTCTGTCCATGCTTCCAATCCAACAGTTAACATGGAAACAAAGTAAATGAAAGCAGATACATATCCAAATGGTCCATTCTGCAGTGTTTACCCAGATACAACTCTAGGGTTGTAACTGCCACTCGGTACTGATTACCCCCATGAAGAATTGTTAAACCTAAAATTACCACAGGTGTCTTTATTTCTTCATTTCCATTCTTTAGACCCTCAGAGATCTTTTGTGCTGCTTTAAAACATCAGTAGGCATAAGTATGAGAAAACTCAGAAAGAATGTGAAGCTATAGCACCGGGCGACTAATCAAAATAAATAATATCTGAAGAATTTCAGTGGGAACTAAAAGTGGAAATCATCTTCATAATTTCAGTTTCTAGATTGAATTTTCAAACAGCTCCCCCTGTCCAAATACTTTTTAATCCCAACCTTTTAAAGCCCTCAGATGCAGAGATTCACATTTTTTAAATCATATGCAGTTTTGATTTTATTTCAATATCTTTTGAAAAGAGTTGGTAAATTAAAATTTGTGATAATCATTTCTGAAATTTTCTCCATGAATGAAATAACAAACACAGTGGACTATGCTTAGAATTGATGTCATTTCAGTCATGAAAGTAATGCTGATGTGCTTCCTCCTCAGTGATCCTGAATGACTACTCACTAGAAGCATGAATGCAAATAATGTACTCTATTGTATGATATCTTTAATCAGTCCAATGACCTAGTGACAAGTATAAAATTATAGTTATAGCATATCAAATTTACTGATATACTGTACAACATATTATGAGCCATTGCTTTGTATTTTTTTCCTTTTATTTTTAGATTTTGTTTTGCGTAGGTCCAGTACAAACTACATGCAGATATGACATTTGAAAACCATTTGCAGTCCCATCAGGCAGGAATGCAGAAAACCAGTCACTGATCTGTTAATATATATTCATATACAAATATCATTTATAGAGTAATACAAATGCATTGTAATTTAAAATTGAAATATTGTATAAATTGAATAAATACACTTTCCTGCTATTCCTTAACCCCCCACCCCCCCCCAAAAAAAAAACCATACACCTGGTTATTCAGATTGACATAAAAATGAGACAGTTGGAAAAGAGGAAACAATTTTCTATTCAGTTCATATGAATTAACTAATAAATTCATGAATATTGAACTATATTCTTAAATTATTCTAGCTTATAGCCACAAATAAAGTTATTAGAGAAAAAAGATATGTAAAACAGTTTATCTAAGAATATTAATAGCTTATAAAAAATCTGGAATAACTATTAATTGTATAACACAGTAGATACTTCAAATTATTTCTGTTGCCATTGGTTCGAATTATGTTTTATAATGCTTTACTAGCAAGCTAGTGTGTTTAATAATGAAATGTCCATCTTATGATTTTAAGATAAACAAGGAATATTCATAGTTATATTTCTATGCAATTATATATTTTATCTCAAATATCTCAAATATCAATTTATATCTATCAATCTATCTATCTATCTATCTATCCCGGAACTTTTGGCCAGCTTGGGGGGGCCTCCTGACCCCCCCAAGCTAGTGTGTTTAATAATGAAATGTCCATCTTATGATTTTAAGATAAACAAGGAATATTCATAGTTATATTTCTATGCAATTATATATTTTATCTCAAATATCAATTTATATCTATCAATCTATCTATCTATCTATCTATCCCGGAACTTTTGGCCAGCTTGGGGGGGCCTCCTGACCCCCCCAAGCTGGCCAAAAGTTCCTTTTGGGCCCAACGAGGGGTCCGGGAGCGGAACCGCGATGGACCACGTGACGTCGGCGTCACGACGGAGTGACGCCGACGTCACGTGATTCCCCTCAGGTCCGCTCCCAGACCCCTCGTTGGGCCCAAAAGGCACTTTTGGCCAGCTTGGGGGGGCCTCCTGACCCCCCCAAGCTGGCCAAAAGTTCAGTTTGTTCAAAACGAGGGCTCCGGGAGCGGAACCCCGGTGGACCACGTGACGGCCGCGTCATCGACGTGACGCGGACGTCACGTGCTCCTCACAAAACCACTGGGAGGAATGGCTTCCTGACTCCCCGCTGGACCACCAGGGAATTTTGGTAAGTTTTGGGGGGGATTAAGGAGGGTGAGGGGTTTAAATTTTTATTTAAATTTTTATTTGCGGAGGTCACGTGATGCGGTGAGCACGGTCCGACGTGTTTCGGAGGGCTCCGGGTGCCACACCGTTTTCGCCGTGTTATAGCCTGCAAAACACCGACTTAGAGAGCCGAATCGGCATCGGAGTTTGAGTATATGTCCATTACCAACTATATGCAGCGTTCGCCATCAGGAATGCCCATTCGAGCTGGGAAAAGGGACAGAGAAAAACCGAAGGGGAGTGAAGCTAAGATGGCGGCCGGGACTGAGGCGCCGGTTAGCCCTGCCGCGCCCGAATTATCCCCAAACATGTCTGAACAGCTTAAATCGCTGCTGATGGAGGCCTTAGATGTAAAGCTGTCCACAATCTCCTCTCAAGTAAAGGACATCCATACAGCTTTAGCGGAGTTCAATCCACGTTTGGAACTCATAGAAAATCGAGTGAGTACACTGGAAGATGATACGAATACCCAGAATACGAGGCTCTTACAGCTGGAAAAACAAGTTAAAGACCAAGCAGATAAAATAGAAGACCTCGAGAATAGAAGTAGGAGATCTAATATTCGGCTTTTAGGGCTACCGGAAACCTTAGCTGAAAAGAATTTGGGTTCCTTCTTGGAAAGCTGGCTACCCGATGCTCTACATCTGCCGGAACTGCTACCGGTTTTTCGGATCGAGAGGGCCCACCGTCTGGGACAGCGCAGAGAGGGAGAGAACAGGCCAAGGATTGTGATAGCAAAAGTCCTCAATTATGCGCATAAGCAAGCTCTTTTACAAGCATATAGAAGCGTTCCTGACTTGGCCTATGAGACTCACCGTGTTCGCATTTTCCAGGACTACTCCGGCAAAGTTTCTGGTCAAAGGAGAGGCTACTCACAAATCTGCTCGACGCTTTTCAATAAGCAAGTGCGGTTTACTTTGCAATACCCTGCACGGCTGAAAGTTTGGCACGAGAATAAAATGCACCTCTTCGAGTCGCCTGAGTTGGCCCAGCAATTCCTAGAGCAAACATGGCGCTGAGACGTGCTCAGCAAGTCCGTTCTATATTTTTTGGGACACATAGGTTGGCAACTTGTGGCGCAGTATTCCGGGCGCACGAAGGCATAAATGGCGTCAAATATGGTTGCCCCTGTTGTTTTTTTCCTTCTTTTCTCGGTTTTTTTTTTTTTTTATCGTTCTCTGCTAAGCTTAGCTAACAGGCTGCCCGTACATACTTTGACTTTGCGTAAGCCCCTGGATTAAAAGAAAGTTGGAGACTGGGACCGAGACAAGAGGGAACCGAACCTTTGCAGTCATCCTCGGGCCTCAGCTCCCCTCAGCTCCAGGAGGGTTCTGTCCCAACCGTGTCCCTCAGACAATTATTATATATATATTTTTTTCTTCCTTTGGGACACATCGGTTGGCGACTTGCGGCGCAGTATCCCTGGCGCCCGAAGGCACAAATGGCGGATGTCATGGTTGCTCCTGTTGTTTTGTCCTTCTTTTCTCCGTTTTTCTTTTTTTTTCTTCTGCTAAGCTTAGTTAACAGGAAGCCGGCACATACTTTGACTTTGCGTATGCCCCTGGATTACAGGAAAGGTAGAGACTCGGCTCGAGACAAGAGGGCAACGTACCTTGGCAGTCATCGTCAAGCCTCAGCTCCAGGAGGGATCTGTACCAACCTAGTCCCTCGGACACTTAACGCTCAGGACATTTTTTTTGTTTTTTTCTTTTTGTTTCAATTGAGGTGTGGCACCCGCCCGCATTAAATTGTGATTCCAACCCACACCGAGTGGGGCATAAGATGGATAGGGTTACGGGGGGTTTGGGAGGGAGGGGAGGGGAAGGGAAGGGGAGGATGGTAGGGGGGGAAGATGGGGAAGGGGTGGGAATGTGTCAAGGGTTCTGCATGCATAGCCATAGCGTCTGTTGGCAAAGAATAGCGGGCCAACTCAGGAGGGCAAGATACTCTTTGCAGAGGCCATTGAGGTACATTATCTGGGTGGGTGAGCCCGGGAGATGTCTCACAGCTTGGTGGCAGTTTGGGCTGCAGTTAAGGTTTCTGGTGCAGGTGCTTATTGTTACATTATTCTTACTCATTTTTTCCAATGGGAGATAACACAAAAATTGTCTCTTGGAACGTAAATGGGTTAGGGTCACCGATTAAACGGTATAAAATATTACAACAACTAAAGAAAAGTAACCCCATGGTAGCATGTATCCAAGAAACACATCTCTCTGTCAAGGAGAGTCAAAAGCTCCAGAAGAATTGGGTGGGAGCCTGTTATTTTTCCCCTGCTAAAGGGAAGAAAGGAGGGGTGGCTATTTTGGTACATAAAGATGCTTCCTTTGATGTCTCTCGAACCATTCAGGATCCTGACGGTAGGTTAGTGATGGTTACGGGCACCCTTAATGGGCAGGTAGTAACAGTATGTAATATCTATGCCCCCAACGTTTATTCTCATGCTTTTTACTCCTATGTTCTAGCACAGCTGGTGGCACACGCCCAAGGGTATGTAGTTGTAGTGGGCGACTTTAATTTCACACATGATCCCCAGATGGATAGGTCGCCCCCAGGTCTTCCCCTCAGGGGTGGTGCAATGAAAGGAGCCGCGTTCTTATGCCAGGAACTCTCTTTGATTGACTCCTGGCGAACGTTGCACCCCTCTGAGAGGGACTATACCCATGTCTCGAGGGCTCATATTGCTCTGTCTCGAATAGACTACATTCTAACCCCACAAGATGGATTCCAGGCGCTTTCCAAAGCTGAAATAGGCCCCTCCACGGTATCAGATCACGCTTTGATATGGGTCGAACTGCGCTTTCAACACAGGGAGCATAATGAACGTTTTTGGCGTTTCCCTGGTTTCCTAGGGGAGGATCAGGAGTTTAAGGACTTTCTCCTTTCTAAATGGAAGGAGTATGATCTCCACAATCACTCCCATCAACAGCAGCCTCAATTATATTGGGAGACGGCTAAAGCCGTCCTCCGCGGAGAGATCATTTCCTATATGGCTTCCAGAACAAAGCGGTTGCACCAAACAATATTGAGGCTAGAGTCTCAATTACAATTGCACAAAAAACAACTCTCTGCTAACCCCACTCAGGCACACCAAAAGGCATATTTTCACACACTGTGAGATATTAACTGTTTACTTCATCAAAGGGCCCAAAGGGCGTTTCAAACAGCGGAGAGGAATTTCTTCCAATATGGCAATAAGGCAGGTAAGCTCTTGGCCTCGTTGGTTAGAGCACGCAGGGGGAAAACATTCATTCCGGCTATGAAAACAAAGGAGGGGAAGGTAGTTACCTCTCGCAAGGATATTTGCGAAACTTTTCGTGTTTTTTATGAGTCCCTATATACTGATGATGTAGCTGGAGGGGAGCGTGAGGAGGAGGAATTTTTTCAGGGACTCCCTATCCCCACGCTCTCAGCCTCTCAATTAGCATTCCTGAATAGACCAATCATACCGCTTGAAGTCGAAATTGCCATTTCCACATGTAAAAAAGGCAAAGCCCCGGGACCAGATGGATTCTCCTTTGATTTTTACAAACTGCTACGATCACAGATAGTCTCTCCAATCACTTCTTTTTTCAATGATGCCACTCAGACAAATTCGTTACCAACCCATTTTAACACAGCCTATATTACAGTTCTCCCTAAACCGGGTAAAGACTCTCAGCAACCTGCCTCGTATCGTCCCATCTCATTACTCAACTGTGATCTCAAGCTCATATCCAAAATACTAGCAGACAGGTTGGGACATCTTCTGCCCAACCTTATCTCAAAACATCAAGTGGGTTTCGTCAAGAATAGACCTGCCTGTTCCCACATTATACGTTTGGTCTCCGCAATGGCGACGTCCATACACAACAAGGTCCCGGCATTGGCCATCGGGTTTGACTCCGAAAAGGCGTTTGACCGGGTGTCTTGGCCATATATGTTTTCATGTCTAGGGAGATATGGATTTTCTGGCACTTTTTTGACTTTTCTCTCGCTTTTATATAATAACCCGGAATCCCATATTGTAGCAAACGGGTATAAGTCTGAAGCGGTACGAATAGGGAGGGGGGTGAGGCAGGGCTGCCCCTTATCTCCCTTAGTATACATTTTGGCCATAGACCCGTTGCTTCGGAAAATAGTCCAGACGGCAGATATTCAGGGGATTGGGGGTGAGGGATGTGAATTTAAGGTGGCCGCTTTTGCGGACGATATTTTGATATTTCTCACCAACCCATGGAACTCTTTGCAGCTCTTATTGTCTATACAGTCGGCCTATGGTAGGTTTGCAGGGCTTCGGGTGAATCAAGACAAATCAGAGGTATTAGACGTGGGGGGTAGAGTACGAGACGCTTGGACGGGAAGTTTCCCGCTTAAGTGGGTTACGGGCTCAATGAAATATTTGGGTATCCGCATCCCAGAAGTTTTAACGGATTTGTATAAAGTAAATGTGGACCCCTTACTTCGTGTTACGAAGAGGGCTCTTTCCCAGTGGCAACCCTTACCTCTCTCGATTTCAGGCCGAATACAACTGTTTAAAATGATGATTTTGCCCAAATGGATCTATGTCCTGCAAATGCTGCCCATATGGTTGACGCAGAGCCACTGCAAGGAACTTAATGCCATGTTGAATAGATTTATTTGGAATGGGAAAAAAGCCCGTATCGCCCTACGAACTCTAATGAATCCAATTCAGAAGGGGGGTCTGAATTGTCCCTGTGTCCATACTTACAACCTGGCAGCGATTATGAGGCATCTGCGGGACATGCTGGGAGGTACTTCTCATTATACGCCCCTGACAGACCTTCAAGATTGGATGGGGGTTCGGTCCTTGAACACTGTAGTCCAGCTGCCTGCCACTTATCTATTACCGATAGTAGCTGTTCAGCCATGGATCCGCGCTTGTAGAAGTGCATGGGTTTTTTTGTGTAAAAAGATGTGTCTTACTTCTACGGTGACTGCTTTCTTAGATATCTGTGATCACCCACTCTTCCCACCTGCAATGGCGCTATCTGTTTTTCATAAATGGAAACACAAGGGGTTAAAGTGGGTCTACCAATGTTTCTCTAAGACTACAGGGCTTCTGTTAAATTTCTCCGAGCTGCAGGACGAGTATCACCTCTCCAATGCTGACCAATTTGCTTATTCACAATTAAGACATTTCATAAGTACTAAGCAGAGCCATTTTGAACCTTTGTCATCCTTCTGGAGCCTGTATAAGTTGGTTTTCACTCAATCCCAACGGAAACCGACTATTGCGGAGTACAGGCAGGCACTCCAGGAGGTACCGAACATAGACAGTGTATCCCCTGTATTTGATCGCTGGGTCCGGTGGCCGAACTTCACACTGTCTAAAAAGATTTTTTCAAATTGTTTTCGAGAGCTACCTAATTGGTCAGAAAGCGTATTGTACCGGGAGCTGCAATATACATTTTTGCGACAGTATTTCATGACTCCGAGTAGAGCCTTTAAAGCCAACATCACAGAGTCATCTCTATGCTTGAAGTGTAAACTAGTAGACGGCACTTACACCCATTGCTTTTGGTCCTGCTCCATGATATTGGCATTTTGGTCGCAAATAGTGAATACATGTAGCCAACTACTTCAAAAGTCCCTACAGTTGGACCCGATGTGGTGGCTTTTTGGAGCAATCCCAAAGTATGGTTCAGAGCTGTCGGTTGACGAGTCTAAATTTATACGTAAAGCTGGATTGATTGGAAAGAAGGTGATTCTCACGGGGTGGGTGATGGAGGCAGCCCCGAAACATGAACATTGGTTTACCTTGCTTATGAAATTATATACTTTGGAATATAGTAGTGCCAAATTTACCTCAGCTAAACATCGGTTAGAGGTAGAACGAATCTGGGAACCTTTAAATACTTATTTGTGTCCAACTACGGGCCCGTAAGTAAGTATTTTAAGTATTTTAGCCATAGATCTCTCCAGCTGAGAGCCCCTTTTGACAGTACGATGCTAGCGGTATGTATTTAACTGATACTGAAGACACATGGGGTAGGGGGGGGGAAGGGGGAGGGGGTTTGGCAAATTTCTTACTTCCGGATATACACACTTGGTATATTCCACGGGCAGACTGAGGCTTAGATATTTGGTCGGGTGGCCAGCTTAGAGCATAACGTTGGAATCCGAAATTGCGAGTCCTTCAAGGATTCCAGCTTCTCAATTCTGGACTGTGACCATCCTTCTGTATTTTGTATTTTGCTATGTCATTTTGTATCTCTCTCTGTACCCACTGTAAGGCTCACTGTTTGGTTCCTGCAGTTCCAAGTTATCATTGATGTATTTTGCCATTTGCCGGTTAATATGTTGAAAACTTAATAAATATATTTTACAAAAAAAAAAAAAAATTATTTGCACATATGGACATAGACTCAACTTATGGAATTCTCCATATGTCCATATTGACCGCAAATGAGCCCCCCATTCGACTTATGGACTTATGAACATAAACTTTTGGGCTGCACATCCCTACTTTCTAACATCAACATCTAACTGTCCTTCTACAAGATATTTTTCTCTGTTGCCCCCCCCTTCTTTTTTTTTTTTTTTTTATGTGCTTGCTGGGTGGGTGGGTGGGTCTTGCGCGCAAGCAATCCAGAAAAAGGGCCGCAATCTTTGTGTCGGGCCCTTTTGTAGGGTTGTGCTGACGTCACCGTATCGCGCCGACGGCGCCCTGCTGACGTCACCCCGTCGCCTGTGCGCGCGCGGTCGTCCTGTGTGTTCCCCGAGCGTGGTAAGTGGTGGGCATGTCTGGGCGAGTCCCATCTACCTCCCCCTCCCCTCTCCCCCCCCCCCCGTTGCGGTGTCCTCCGTCATGGGCCGAGCGTCCGTTAAGGGTGGGCTCCGCTCATCGGATACCGGGCCCCCCGATTACTTTTGATGCTAAGAATTTTTATGTTCCAGCAACCATCATAAAGCACAGGGTCCAGTATGTATTTTCTGGAAACCCAAGAGCAAAGGCTTCTATGTGCTTAAAAGATATAATCATCAGTTGCTTGGAAACATTATCTGAACATGAATCTGACAAACATTTGTAAGCAGAAACTATACTTATCTGCTAGCTGCCGCTTACTGCTGAAATTGAAAGGCAATGGGGTGGATTTTAAAAGGGTTACGCATGTAATATACGCGCGTAACACTTTTAAACCCGCTCCTGCGCGAGCTGAGTCTATTTTGCATAGGCCCGGCGATGTGTGCAAGCCCTGGGACGCGCATATGTCCCGGGGCTTGAAAAAAGGTGAGGAGAGTGGGTGGGGCGGTCCAGGGGTGGGGCGGGGGCAGGACCGAGGCCTCCGGCACAGCGGCCTTGCCGGGGGATCACGCGCCGGCACTCGGCTGGTGCGCGCTACCTATGCCTGCCTGGAGGCAGGCGTAAATAAGGAAACAAAGGTAGGGGGGGATTTAGATAAAGCTGGGGGGTGGGTTAGATAGGGGAAGGGAGGGGAAGGTGCGGGGGAAAGGGGGGTGGAGGGAATATGGAAAGCCATCGGGGCTCCCCTAGGGCTCGGCACGTGCAAGGTGCACAAATGTGCACCCCCTTGCGTGCGCCAACCCCGGATTTTATAACATGCGTGCGGCTGCGCACGCATGTTATAAAATTGGGCATAGATTTGTGCGCGCCAGGTTGCGTGCACAAATCTACGCCCGCGCATAGCTACTAAAATCTGGCCCAATATGTTTATGCCAGATTGAAGTATCCTTTTCCAATTTATGGTGCTCTTTTTCCAAACAATGGTGCACTGGCACCTAATGCTGTCAAAAATTCCTGCTGTCAAATTGCCCGACTCTGCAGGGTTTTGGAGAGATCTCCTTCTTTAGGGGAATAGCCGGCTTCTTGAATCTTTGCAAGTGCTGTGTGCTCAATTCGAATTAACAGAACATTATTGTGACCTGATTTGATATTTGTATCAAGAATGTCGGTATATAAAAATGCTAAATAAATAAATAATGTTGCGGCTCGGTTCCTGTATAGTTAAATAATGCTGTATTTATAAATAAATGATCGTGTATTAAGCTCTTATTATTAGCAAATAGTCCAACGTTAAAGGCACATTCACATTATGGAAAGATCTGTGAAAAAACTGTATTGCTTACCTCTAAATGTTTTAAAGATCAGCACCGTTGTGTATGTGCTATCCTTTCTAATCAAAGGCTTAGCAGCGTCTGACACGAAACGATGTATGCAATGCACTACAATTTTAAACCAAAAAGCCCATGAAACAGCAGGTTGCCAAAAAAGCAAAAGACTACGGGACATGATACATCTAATAAAGCTGTAATTAAACAAATGCTGCTTATGGAGACAACGTGTGCCATTCAGTTTTGTCCTTTAAACTGAAGGGCTCTATAGTGTGTAATTGAAAAATTCAGAAGTTCTCACGCAGATTAAGCTTGGATTTGTGATCTCCTCCTCTTTTGAGCATTGGAATGTAGAGATGTGAATCGTGTCCCCCTCTGAACGACCTCCTGCAGTCGATCTCCTGCCGGCGCCATTTTCCGTACGGAAAACGATTCGCGGCAAGAAATCGCTTCCTGAACCCCGCTGGACTCCCAGAAACTTTTGGCCAGCTTGGGGGGGCCTCCTGACCCCCACAAGACTTGCCAAAAGGTCCAGCGGGGGTCCAGAACGACCTCCTGCGTCGAATTGTTTTTGTCTATGGCCGCCGCCATTTTGCGGCGGCCATTTTGCAAAATGGCGCCGGCTGAAGACAAAAGGATTCAATTGAGGGGGCCGTTCCGGACCGCCGCCGTTCTGGACCACCGCTGGATCCCCAGGTAATTTAAAGCATTTGGGAGGGGGTTCGGGAGGGTGGGGGATTTAATTTAAAGGGTCGGGGGTGGGTTTTAGGGGGTTTTAGTGTGCCGGTTTTCCTGCCCTCCCCCTTCCCCCGATTTACGATTTTTTAACGATAAATCGGGGGAATTGGTATTGTATCGTGGCCCTAACGATTTTTGACGATTTAAAATATATCGGACGATATTTTAAATTGTCAAAAAATGATTCACATCCCTATTGGAATGTGCTTCAGTATTGTCCACTGAAAATCAAAATAACAATTTCCTTTTGAAATGCAATGTGACACTAGTGGTGCTTTGAGATCTTTGGTGTTGATACGACTCCGGTGTTCAATGAGTCTGGTTTTCATTTTGTGAGATGTGCGCCCAATGGGGCAGATTTTCAAAGGGTTACGTGCGTAACCCCGAAAACCTGTCCCTGTGTGCGCCGAGCCTATTTTGCATAGGCTCAGCGATGCGCGCAAGCCCGGGACGCGCATATGTCGCGTGGTTGCGTGCACATGTTATCAAATCGGGCGTAGTTTGTGTGCACCGGGTTGCACGCACAAATCCACGCCCGCGCGCATGTTATAAAATCTGGCCCAATGTATAACTTCAATCAGGGGCATATCAATGCATATACTACACAATCTGAATTACAGTTAGTGCTGTATTTCTGTGTGACTTTATATCCTGTGCTGGATCCTTCCAAGATGATCCTCTAATTGTCAAAGTGCAGAAGTCACAATTATTGCATGGTACATGTCCACTTTGGATGTTGGGAAGATATGATGTTTCAGTCAAAGCTGCTCTTACCAAATGTTGCTTAATGTTAGTGCCTCTGGCATATGAGAACGTGGGTAAAGTGCTGAAAATTTGGTGAATATTGAGAACATGCCAATTGCGTTGAATGATTTCTTTAATGCGTTTGATATAATTTGTATGTTTCAACACACAAACTAAAGCTCCCCGATCTATTGTGGATTGTGAAATGATTAAAAGATAGAGTAAGTCTAAATGGAAAATTTTCCTAACGGAGAAAAGTGAATTGTGGAGTGCCCCAGGAATCCGTTCTGAGACCACTGTTTTTTAATATATTTATAGATGACCTGGAAATGGGAATGAGTGAGGTGATCAAATTTGCTGATGACACAAAATTATTCAAAGTTGTTCAATCAGAAGAGGATTGTGAGAAACTGAAAGATGACCTTGCAAAACTGGGAGACTGGGCAAATTAAATTTAATTTAGACTGTTGCAAAGTGATGCACTTAGGGTAGAGGAACCCAAATTAAAGCAACACAATGTAATTTTCCACATTAGGAAAAGCTGTCGTCATTGATAATATATTGAAATCTTCTGCTTAGTGTGCAGCAGCAGCAATGAAAGCAAATAGAATGCTAGGAATTATTAGGAAAGGAATGGAGAATGAAACAGAGAATATCATAAAGCCTCTGTATCAATCCATGGTGTGACCTTGAGTATTGTGTGTACTTCTGGTCACCATATCACAAAAAAAGATATAGCAGAATTAGAAAAGGTATAGAGAAGGGCAATCAAAATGGTAAAGCAGATGAAATGATTCCCCTATGAGGAAAGGCTAAAGAGGTTAGGACTCTTCAGCCTAGAGAAGAAACAGCTGAGGGGAGATATGATAGAAGTCTATAAAATAATGAGTGGAGTAGAACAAGTAAATGTTAGTTGGCAGTTTACTTTTTCAGAGAGTGCAAAGACTAGAGGACACACAGTGAATTATCTAGGTGTTACATTTGAAAGTAAGAAGATACAATATTTTTTTACTTAACACATAATTAAGCTTTGGAATTCATTGCCAAAGGATGTAGTGAAAACTATTAATGAGCTGTATTTTAAAAAGGTTTGGACAAGTTCCTGGAGGAAAAGTCCATAAACTAATATTAAGATGTAGTTGTAGAAATGTACTTTTTATCCCTGGTATCCTGCCTGGTACTTGTGACCTGAATTGACCAGTGTTAGAAACAGGATACTCAGATTGATGAACATTTGTTCTCACCCCGTAAGGCAAATCAGGTTATAAGAACTGTGGTGAGAGACTAGTCATGTATCAGGTTTATGGCCAGGATGAGACTACTCTCCACTCCAAGCTTATTCTACATGTGTGAAGTTGCCCAGTCCTCTATTTAATGGATCAAGGTAGGGACTAGTTGAAAAGACACATTACTTGACAATCAAGGCTTAGAGTGCATGACAATGTTGGGGGTTGAGGCGTGGACAGTTGTGTGTCCCCCTCTATTATTCTCAGCATCAGAAGTATTTGACATTTACTAGGGATGTACAGAGGAAAGCTTTGCTTCTCATTATAGTAAATAGGGGAAGCAATGCAGCCTATTTTGGGCTCCCAAATTGAGATTTTCTAAAAATCATTAATGAAACTGGTGGATAGACATCATCATAAATGTAAACCACCTGGGATGGGTCCTTAACACTGCCGATATCACTGTGATGAATGATGGTGAGGCTAAGGGTTTTCCACTAATTTGTCACATAGAGAATACTGGATGTTGTTGCTAGGGGTGTGCATTCGTTTGCAACATATTGGTAATCTGCAACATATAGGGCCATATTCGTTGTATTTGTGGGGAAGCGAAACATATTGCGATTCCCCCACAAATGCAACAAATCTTCACCAAATTATTTGGCCATCTAAAGGAGCAAATTTAAACAAAACTCCAACCTCCTGACCCCCCCAAGACTTACCAAAACTCCCTGGTGGTCCTGCGGGGGGTCAAGGACCCATCTACTGCACTCAAAATGGCGCCAATAGCCTTTGACCTTACTATGTCACAGGGGCTACCGGTGTCATTGGTCGGCCCCTGTCACATGGTAGGAGCAATGGACGACTGGTGCCATCTTGTACTCCTACCATGTGACAGGGGCTTACCAATGGCACCGGTAGCCCCTGTGACATAGTAAGGGCAAAGGCTATTGGTACCATTTTGAATACTGTCAGCTGACGGCCCGAGTGCAGGAGGTCATTCCCGGAATCCCACTGGACAACCAGGGACTTTTGGAAAGTCATGGGGGACCCTCCTGACCTCCACAAGACTTGCTAAAAGTCCCTGGTTAATCTACCTCTACTTAATCTACCTCTGTATGTGTGTTCCTTTTCTCTTACTACCTCTCATTTTCCACTCTGTATCTTTATGTATTTTTTTTTCTTGTTTCTTATATGTGATTGTGTTAAAAACTATGGGGGTCATATTCCAAAGGTATCGCATGCGAAAAGGGACTTTTCGCATGCGATACCTAGATCAGGGTGGGTTCTGGGCGGCGTCCGCACCGGAAGGGAAGGAGTCGGGGTGGCACCGGGACGTACGCCGCAAAGACATCGCTGACAGTGAAAAGGTAAAGAGCCTTATTGCCACCAATAATGCGGCCAATAGCACTACCTTACACAGTGGTGCTATTGGTTTGCAAAAGCCGGCAGCGATCGCACCACAGTGGTGCGATCGCTGCCGGCTTTCGCAGGCCCGCCCTCCGTTTCGCCCCCCCCCCCCCACCCCCGTTACCGCCGGATTTTCTAAGTTATGCGAGCCTAGAAAATCCAGGCCTATGTTATCTGTACAAATTGCCTGAATTACAGTTTATCTCTGTTTAAATGTTGCTGTAGTGTGCAAACAGCTCACTTATCTCTACGGCTACTGTGGCTTGCGATCATGGCTAGTGCTCTAGGCTAGCTACTGAAGGCTGCAACTTTTCTTTATGCTGAGAAGTTTTATATGTTAGCTTTCAATGCTTACTTGTGCTGCTGGCATATGCTGGTGGATACTCTTACTCTTGATCTCATGGTCTCCTCCTAGGTATCATCTTCCTATTACTCTCCTCTTAAATAAATGAAAAAAAGAGACTATCTCCCTGACCCCAACAAATCTTCCACCCACTAGTGAAAATTGAATTCCCTCATATTGTCTCAAAGGCTTTTTGTACTATTTCAACTATCTATTAAAAAATAAAGTTAATTGGAATCACCCTATCTTTAGTTTACTGAACTGAGAACTAAGACCATAGGATAAATCACATGAGATATGGAAATACTGAGAACAATGAAATGAGCAAATGAAGAGATGGGAAGAAAATTATACCCCATTTACTCCACCCACACTCATATACTTGCTCTATAATTTAACTCAATTTATTTTATACTTTATAATAACTTAAGCATCAAAGGATAATTTAGAAACAATATCTTAGTACAATTAAAGAATAATTGAGAGATTATATACTTTCTCTGTGATGGCACTCAGCATAATTCCTTTTTTAATTTTTATTTTTAAAAGAAATATATACATTTCAAAATTATTTCTCTCTCTTGTTAAATTAAACTGTAACTAGGTCCTCTGTCTATCATATATTCAGAGTTCTTATGGTACACCTCTTTTGTTAGCAGAAGCCCGGCACATGACAGGCCTATCACAGGCCAGTTAAGCCCCTTTAAAAAAAGCCAAACCCAACCTTTTAAATTTACTTAATTACAACCTCCCCCACCATCCTGATACCCCCCCCCCCCAAGACTTACTGAAAGCCCTGGTGGTGCAGTGTGGGTCCCAGGAGTGATCTTCTGCTCTCAGGCCGTCGGGTCTGCCAGGAATCAAAATGGCGCCGGTGGCCCTTTGCCCTTACCATGTGACAGGAGCTACCGGTGCCATTGATCGGCCCCTATCGCATGGTAGGAGCAATGGACGGCCAGCACTATCTTTGAAAATGGTGCGGGCCATCCATTGCTCCTTCCATGTGACAGGGACCGATGAATTGCACCGATAGCCCCTGTCACATGGTAAGGGCAAAGGGCCATCGGCGCCACTTTGATTAGTGGCAGCAGATGGCCCAAGAGGGGGAGATCGCTTCCGGAACCCCGCTAGACCACCAGGAACTTTCAGTAAGTCTTGGTGGGGGGGTCGTGCAAGTCTTGGGGGGTCAAGAGTGTGGGGAGTTGCAATTAATTACATTTGAAGGGTTGGGGTGGGTTTGGGTTTTGTTTTTAATGTGCCCTTTCTCCCCTCCCCAAAAACAATAAGAAAACCACATGAAATTCTGTGGGTTTTCTTACAGTTTCGTCGCCCCCTGAAATGCGACAAAATAGGAAATATTGCCTCTATTTCCCATTTCATTGCAAACGAATGCACATCCATAATATTTATTACATTTTTCTCAAATAACAAAATAATTATTTGCAAGAAAATAGGATACATTACATAACAGACAATATAAGTAAAATATATCAAAAACAGTAAAAAGGAAAACAATGTAAAAAAATGTATTTATGCAGTCATGAAGATAAGGAAATGTGCAATAGCATCATATCTTTATAAGTCATCCACCAACACTGGACTGCTTCTAGAATATCCTGAGTCTGAAAAAATATCAGACTGCTACTACTGGTCTTGCTTCACTTTGTTTTATCTTCCAAACACCTGGTGTTTCTTAAATAAGTGTTAAATAAATTTTTGAATATTAAGAGACTATTAAGAGTCACTTGAAATATTTTATGTGCATGTAAAAAAAATCATAAAAAATATATACTCGGGGCAGTAACTTTCAAACTGGTGCATGTACACACAGTTGTGTGCATATGTTGGATGAGTAAAGAATATTAAATGTAATACAAATAATTAACTTATCAGGGATACCAACTGAACAAGAAACCACTCTGACAGTCAGTAAGAAAGCTCTGACAATCAGCTATATTAGACTGCATCTATAATACCTTGAGTCTGGTACCATATCAGAAATAACACATGCTGTTTGGCTGCTCATTAAGTTTATCAAGATTTACTGATGTACTCGATTTTCTTTCCATCACCAGGAACTTTTGGACATGAGCAATATGATTAAAATCCCCTAGAGAAGAGACTTTGTTTTGAAACATTGCAGTGTTGGGATCCTTGCTTACACTATCCATGAATACTCAAGGAATATTGTGGTCACTCTGTCCCAGATGTTATTAAAGACTAGAGGATGGAATTGAAGAAAAGAGTGCATGGGGATAACTTGCTGGTGTGGCGGTAACCAGTGGCGTAGCCAGAATTGATTTTTTGGGTGGGCACAAGGTTAACATGGGTGGGCTGTAGGCATGCAGGTCTACTAGTTGTTTTTTTACTGATAAATAATGCCAAATTATGCAGCATAGCATTCACATCTACGCCTAAGTATGAGGTTTACTTAATGATACAAACATAATTCACGGTGATTTGTGGTACTTTAGCCTTCTTATTATTACGATTTTATACACGGCTCCTACCTGTCCATAAATTTTGAGAGAGCGGTTGTGTTGCTTATATTTAAATTGCTAACATCTCAAAATATAGATATATATTTTTACCTTTGTTGTCTGATCTTTGTATTTTTCTAATCAGTTGGTCCTGGTCTCTTTTTCCCATTTTTTCCCTTATAGGTCATTTCCTAATTCCTTTTCAGTGTCTTTCTTCTATTACTGTCTTCTTCCCTTCCACACACAACACACACACACACACACACACATGCTTTCTCTCACAGACTCCCTCTCACACACTCAAGCTCTCACTCTCATATGCTCTCCCCCCCCCCCCCAAGCTCACATTCAAGTTCTTACTTTCTCACCCCTCCCCAGGCTTATATTCTTATGCACACACAGACGCACATCCAGGCACCCATTCTCACCCACACACATAAACCCAGACTCCCATTCTCACCCACAAACCCATGCTCCCAGTCTCACCCACACATATTCAAGCTCCCATTCTCATCCATACATATACACATTTAAGGTACTATTCTCACCCACACATACACACATTCAAGCACCCATTCTTATCCACATATTCAAGCTTCCATTCTCACCCACCCACACAAACCCAGGCTCTCATTCTCACCCATATATACACACATTCAAGCTCCCATTCTCACCCACCCACAAACCCAGGCTCCCATTCTCAACCACACATACACACATTCGAGCTCCCATTCACCCACATATTCAAGCTTCCATTCTCACCCACATACACACCCAGGCTCCAGTTTTCACCCACACACACTCCCATTCTCATCCACACATATACATTCAAGCACGTGCACAGCTTCCGCTTTCTCCCCCAGAGCAGGAAGATCAGCTGCCTCTCCTGCTGCCACCGGACTCCTGCTATCTTCGGGCGTCCGAACTTCCTATCGGGGGGGGGGGGGGGAGCGGAAGCGCAGCGCACAACGTCCGCTTCCTCCCTCCCCCCAAGCAGGAAGATCGGCGGACCATAAGGCCCGACGCCCGAAGATAGCAGGAGGCCGGTGGCAGCAGGAGAGGCAGCTGATCTTCCTGCTTGGGGGGAGAAAGCGGAAGCTGTGCGCGGCGCTTCCGCTCCCCCAAACAGGAAGTTCGGCGGGCCCGAAGATAGCAGGAGAACGGGTGGCAGCAGGAGAGGCAGCTGATCTTCCTGCATTGGGGGGAGGAAGCGGAAGCTGCGCGCGGCGCTTCCGCTCCCCCCCGAACAGGAAGACCGGTTGGCCATACGACCGCAGCAGCGCTTCCCCATGTGTGCCGTGATGGCACGCGAGGCGTGGGTTCTCTTGTTCGCTGTCGCGGGGATGGGATCCCGCGACAGCCTTGCAGTTCCGGTGCCAGTTGGGTGGGCCTGGGTCTAAGTTGGGTGGGCACCTGCCCACCCAGGCCCACCCGTGGCTACGCCACTGGCGGTAACTACCAATAAGCCTTCATGTTACAGATGTTGACCCTTGGGCCAGCTAGAGTGTGGTGAGGATCTGCTGGTGGAAGGCCTGCAGTGGACACATAGGGGTAGATTTTAAAAAAGCGCGCATTTGGGTACTTTTGTTGGCGCATCAGGCGCGAACAAAAGTACGCTGGATTTTAGTAGATACGCGCGTAGCCGCTAAAATCCTGGATCGGTGCGCGCAAGGCTGCCGATTTCGTGTAGCCGGCGCGCGCCGAGCCGCACAGCCTGCCACCGTTCCCTCCGAGGCCGCTCCAAAATTGGAGCGGCCTTGGAGGGAACTCGCTTTCGTCCTCCCCTCACCTTCCCCTTCCTTCTTCTATCTAACCCACCCCCCCGGCCCTATCTAGACCCCCCCCTACCTTTGTCGGGGGATTTACACCTCCCGGAGGGAGAAGTAAATCCCCGTGTGCCAGCGGGCCGCTAGTGCGCCGAGACACGACCTGGGGGTGGTTCCGGAGGGCGCGGCCACGCCCCCGGACCGCCCCAGGCTGAAACCACGCCCCTGGGCCCGCCCCCGAAACGCCGCGTCTCGCCACCAAAACACCGTGCTGATCCGACACGCCCCCAGACACGCCCCCGACATGCCCCCCTTGAAAAACCCCGGGACCTACGCGAGTCCCGGGGCTCTGCAAGCGCCAGTAGGCCTATGGAACATAGGCGCACCGGCGCACAAGGCCCTGCTCGCGTAAATCCGGGCAGATTTACGCGAGCAGGGCTCTTCAAATCCGCCCCATAGCTGGTAGGCGGTGCAGGACCAGGAGACCGGACAGGACCTTCACCTATACCAGCCCTTGTTCCCCGCAGGTTGAGCCCTTGGGTGCCAGGGCTGGCAGGACTTAGGCAAGGGTCTCCTGGCACAGAGAATATCTAGTACAGTCCAGGTCGAGGCAGGCAGCAATATAGGACTAACAGGAGCAGTCCAGAGGTCGTGGCAGGCAGCAGCAGAGCAAGACAAAGATCCAGGCCAGAGATCGGGACAGGCTGAAGACAAGCGGAGTCGATGGACAGACCAAGATCCAGGGCAGGCAGCAGATGAAGACGAACTGGAAGCCAAGCAGAAGTCAAACCAGAGAAGCAAGCTGAGAAGGGAGCAGGATCAGGAACTCAGGAGCAGAGCAGGACAGGAACTCAGGAGCAGAGCAGGAGAGGAACTGGAGATGAAGAAGGCAGGATCTGGAACACAGGAACTAGAAGAACGCAGGGTCAGGAACACAGGATCAGCAACTAGCACTCCAATGGAGAAGGACCTGTTGCTAAGGCAAAGAATGGAAATACTGGCTGGGTTTAAATATCCTGTAGCATCTGACATCAATTTAGGGGCTGGGCCGAAGTTTCCCACCATGGCCCCTATAAATCTCGAGCCCTTGTGCGCGTGTGCGACTAAGGGACGGGGTTACATGCAGGAACTCGGCGGCATCTCCCTCATGGGGAGAGCACTGCGGGAAGGCCCAGCCATGGCCCGGAGCAGTGCAGGGCACACCGTGACCGATGGAGGCAAGGCAGGAGGTGAGGTGGGGACCTGGTTGTGGGCTCCCGCGGCCGGGATTCACAACACTTCATACTGTTGATGCAACTCCATTATTTCTCTATGTTTTAATGGCAAGGGAAAAGAGGAAAAGGGGAATTGGATTTAGATAGCAACTGACAAGGACATTGATTGTTACGGTCTGGGAAAACAAGCATAAATCATGGGGGTAACTTGCTGATGTGGTTGTTATTATCGTTAACCAATAAGCCTGATTTTCTTTATGCAACTCCAACATTGCTCTCTGCTTCAATGGCAATAGGTAATGGGAAATTGGCAACCAAAAAGGGCCCTGATTTTGATGGTCTGGGAAGCTAAGTATGGGGGTGACCTGTACAGCAAGGCATATGATACCATAAACTTGCTGGGCAGACTGGATAGACAATTTGTCCTTTTCTGCCATCATTTCAATGTTTCTATACAAGATAAGAACACAGCTTTATTACACGAAACAAAATCAGTTGAAGGACTTCATGTTTTAAGTGCAACAATAAATGCTTTAAAAAATGTCCTTTGTGAAGAAAATGTGATTATGCATACCAATAACCATTATCACATTTGACCAATGATTATACTTTGGGCATATAGAAAGAAGTAAGACATGAGAGATACGTGCATTCTTAGTGCTGATGTATAATGTTCATTTGTGTACACTATAGAAATTTTGGTTTTCAAAAGCACCTCGCTCTAATTTATTTGAGTGAGATTCTTTGATTTGTATTAGTCTCTATTTTTTCACTCATCAGGTTCTATTCTTGTTAGTACTGTTACATGAATACTCATAGTACCAGCATATGTGACTGACTGCCACATGTCTATCTGCCATAGCCATTATTCTACCATGGAAGACTTGCTTGCACATTCTTACTTGCTATTCCTTCTTATATCATCATGGGGGACTTGCTGGCACAAGCCTACTTACCATGCCCCTAACTCCATTACAGGGAACTTGCTGGTATATAACTGCCATGCCCCATATACCATCATGGGGTCTTTCTGGCACATGCCTACCTGAAATGCCCCTTATACCACCACAGAGGTCTTGTTACTACTGTTCCAACTATCTGCTATGTCTGCCTAATATGTCTGATCATGGAAGCTTTGGTGCCTCCATGTTATTGCCGTTGTTTGTTTCTTTGGTTTACCAAAGTGTTTGCTTTCCGCAGGAAAGAAAGTAAAAAATATAGAAAAATAATTCCCTCCCTCCACCTATTTGAAGGTTATTTGTGTTGTTCTAACCCCTCTGCAATGATCCCAGCTTGGTTCTTTCACCTTAGTTATTTGTTGATTATACTGGGATTGTTTGTCATTATAAAGCCCTCAAGCTTAAGGAAGGAATACAGGCAGAGCAGAAAACATAAAAGAGAGAAAACATATAGATGCTTTCAGTGTATTACAAGTATTAGCCAAGCATAAAGAACTCATGCCATATCCCTAGTATCACCATTGGGGGCTATCTGCCTGATGTCTACCTGCCATTCCACTAATACCACCATTGCTACTGCTCTTTCTACCTGCTATGTCATTGCCTAATTATGTTCTTTGGAGTTTTGGTGCTTCCATTTTGGTTCCTGTTTGTTTCTTGGCTGTCCTTGGGGTGTTTGTTTTTCCACAGGAAAAAAGTAAAATTAAATAAAATAAAATTTATTTTCCTGCTCTACCTATTTTGTGGTTATTTGTTTTATTCTAACTCCTCTACAATGATCCAATTCTGGTTCTTTCACCCTGTTTATTGGTTCTACTAGGGTGTTTTATTCAAAGAACAAAAATGTGAAAAAAAGCAAAATAAATAAGTTTATCTCCTACCAAGGGCTTGCTGCCTCATATCCACTCACCTAGCTACCATACCACAAATGGGCACTTGCTACCACATGACAACCTGCCATAATGTTGTCGCTACCCTCTTTTGGAACCTTAGGATATTTTTCCCACTCATACTTGTTTTATTCTTGGTTTGTTATACTTCGGTGTTTTTCTCAAGAACAAAAATTTGAAAAAGACAAAACATGACACAGTTTTTACTACCATAACTCAGCACTTGTTCTATAGTTCTTCCTTTTCTCCAATTCATCCTCAATATCAGCCTGATTCTCCCACCCTGATGAATGGTTAGTTACACTGTGGTGGTTTGTCCAAAACAAGCCTTCATTCAGAAGGAAGAAATACAGACACAACAGAAAAGTTGGTCAAGATTAACCATTTCAATGTTGTGAATGTGATAACAGCTAGAGTAGTGAGAGAAATTTCAGGCAAAACCAGAAAATCAGGAATTAGAACATCCTGAGGTCAGCTAAAGAATATGGGAAAAAAGTTTCTAAATAAAGGAGCCTTCATCATTTTCTAAGACAAGCACACTACACTCATTAGAGGAACAATTTAGATGTTCTTCATGTGATAAATTCCTTCAGAAAGTCTATCACAAGAAAATCAAAATTCTACCTAGCACCTCAGTGTTCTTTATGCCATTCAGCCTTGCTTTCATGCCCAAACCTTATACCCTGGAGTTCTTTTTGCCACTTTGCCTTTCTGTCATACCCCAGCCCTTACATCTTGAATTGTTCTTAACAGACTGGGAGGTTGCTTTGACTCTCTCATGTTGCTTTGGAGTCTTGAAGCCACTCTTTGTGCTGCTGGGTCCCTTTATTGGTGCCTGCCTTGGGTTTTTTCTGCCAACTTTTCAGCTTTGTTCCCCTTCCATGCTGCCCTAGGATACTGATGCCACATTTGGTATAAAGTTGCCACTCAAGATGCCATCACGGGTTCATGTCACTGTTGCTGGTGCCTTCTTTTAGAGCATTGGGGTGTTCTTCCCTCTTATGTTGTTTTTTTTTTTTCTCCTCTCACATTGATTTGGAGAACTCTTGCCAATGTTGGTACCCCTTTGTCCCTTTACAAAGCATTAGATTATAGGGATGTGAATCGTGTCCTCGATCGTCTTAACGATCGATTTCGGCTGGGAGGGGGAGGGAATCGTATTGTTGCCGTTTGGGGGGGGTAAAATATCGTGAAAAATCGTTAAAAATCGTTAAAAATCGAAAAATCGAAAAATCAAAAAACCGGCACATTAAAACCCCCTAAAACCCACCCCCGACCCTTTAAATTAAATCCCCCACCCAAATAACTTAAATAACCTGCGGGTCCAGCGGCGGTCCGGAACGGCAGCGGTCCGGAACGGGCTCCTGCTCCTCAATCTTGTCGTCTTCAGCCGGCGCCATTTTCCAAAATGGCGCCGAAAAATGGCGGCGGCCATAGACGAAAAAGATTGGACGGCAGGAGGTCCTTCCGGACCCCCGCTGGACTTTTGGCAAGTCTCGTGGGGGTCAGGAGGCCCCCCACAAGCTGGCCAAAAGTTCCTGGAGGTCCAGCGGGGGTCAGGGAGCGATTTCCCGCCACGAATCGTTTTCGTACGGAAAATGGCGCCGGCAGGAGATCGACTGCAGGAGGTCATTCAGCGAGGCGCCGGAACCCTCGCTGAACGACCTCCTGCAGTCGATCTCCTGCCGGCGCCATTTTCCGTACGAAAATGATTCGCGGCGGGAAATCGCTCCCTGACCCCCGCTGGAACTCCAGGAACTTTTGGCCAGCTTGTGGGGGGCCTCCTGACCCCCACGAGACTTGCCAAAAGTCCAGCGGGGGTCCGGAAGGACCTCCTGCCGTCCAATCTTTTTCGTCTATGGCCGCCGCCATTTTTCGGCGCCATTTTGGAAAATGGCGCCGGCTGAAGACGACAAGATTGAGGAGCAGGAGCCCGTTCCGGACCGCTGCCGTTCCGGACCGCCGCTGGACCCGCAGGTTATTTAAGTTATTGGGGGGGGGTTCGGGAGGGTGGGGGATTTAATTTAAAGGGTCGGGGGTGGGTTTTAGGGGGTTTTAGTGTGCCGGCTCACGATTCTAATGATTTATAACGATAAATCGTTAGAATCTGTATTGTATTGTGTTCCATAACGGTTTAAGACGATATTAAAATTATCGGACGATAATTTTAATCGTCCTAAAACGATTCACATCCCTAGATTATCCATGCCACTTTTGGTAACAATTTGCATGGTCTTTATAGGTAACTTTGAATTCATTCCCCCTTCTTATAATTTCATCCCACAAGTTCTAAGACAATTGATTAGAAAATCACAATTCTGGAGCCTGGTATAGATTATAAAGCTTCCCTCATTGACTTTCATGGCAAACAAAAAATGAATCAAATGAAAAAATATGATTTCTTTTTCCATTTTGAAAATAAAGAAATGAATTGTCATCCCCATGAAATTAATTTTGAAACTAAACTAAAATGTTTATCTTGCACATCTCTAAGCTCAGTCATATATATCCAATAACAACATTTCTTATCTCGAATCACATATGGTTTAGACTAGGAGTAGAAGTGGATGGTGCCAACATTATATCTGTCCATGTTGTGAGACTGATGGGAGAAAGCTAGGGGAAATCCTATTAGTGCAATACCAAAAAGGGAAAAAAGTAAAATACATTCCCCTAAAATTGAAATTGTATATCCATGTCCCCTGAACACCCATTCATTAGTAGGTTACTTATATGATAGAAGTAGCAGCAGTGGTTCAAAGCAGAAAAGAATGTTAGGCAAAATGAGGTGCCACATGTAGATAGCATTCATCTGTTGCTGAGGATACTGTCCAAAACATTTGTAGTCAACAGACCCATCTATATCACAGGATACTCTGGATCTAGGGCAGTTTACTTTTGCAGTACTCATATGAGCCTGTAGATTTTTATAGATAATAGATAACAGTGAATTCACATAGTAGTGATGATGATGGATGATAATATTGGATAGCATTACTGATGATTCTGTTAGGCTAATATCCCTCATGTGTTACTAGACTAGAGCCCTTGACACTAATAATGAAATATTACTCCCCTGCCTTGCTTACTTAGTACATAGCTCTTTGTATTTTCCTGGTCTAAATAATGCCTTGCTTGCATATTGCTAATCCTGAATAGCAACTGTTCTAGAATAAGATGATGATGCCACAGCACTTCTAAAATAAATACATTAATAACCTTTAAAATCAGACTTATTATCAGGAAAAAGTGAATTAAGTGTGCTATATAAAAAATGAATGCTAGTTTCATCAAACTACACTTTTTTTCAAATGATTTCTCCTTAAACACTCACAAAAACACACAATTATGCAATGGTTTGCAGTGGCTTTCATACTCCTACTTTTGCTTTAGAATATTCAGAAAATAGGCCTACCTCACTGTTCTGGCCTGGTGATAGTTATTATACAAATATTAAGCAATTGATTTTAATTCCAGGTAAAAATTAAATTTAAAAACATTCCTGGACAGGCTCATACAGTGTAAAGATCTCTAAAGAAAAAATGTGACAACACTGCAACCTACTAAAACATTATTTTACCTTTGACATTTTTGAAAATCTGGCATGCATATGATCCCTTTGTATAATTAACTGGCAAAAAAGAAGCATCACTAATTGGGCAGTCCTAGGTTAGATATACAATATGGGACCAAACTTTCAAAATGCCTGACCACATAACTAAGGGGGTCATTTTCATAGCGTATAGAATGCGATAACTAGATCGGGGTAGAGCCGGGGTTTAGTCGGCACCAGAAGAGGAGGATTCGGGGCTTAATCAGGGTGGGCGCGGCGGAAATTTCACTGGCGGCAAAAAGGTAAGAACCCTTTTTGCTGCCAGTAGCGTGCCCAATAGCACCACCTTTTATGATGGCGCAATTGGGTGCGAAAGCTGGCAACGATAGCATCGCGGAGGTGCGATTGCTGCCGGCTTTTGCAGGCCTGTCCCCCGTTTTGCCCCCCCACCCCCCATTATCGCCGGATTCTCTAAGTTCTGCGACCTTAGAAAATCTAGGCCTAAGCCAGTTTAAATAAAAGTTCTGGGACTGATTCACAGACTTAGTACCTGACTCTCTAAGGGTTTTAACCATAGGCACAAAATGGGAGAAAAGCCTTCATGAATCTGACCCTAACCTAATTAAATCTAAAATTTCAGTGCTAGCTAATTTCATTTTTCATTTTTGCAGTGGTGCAGTTGATGCTGCCTATTGAGTGAACCCACTAGGCCTATGCCACCAGCTGGTGAACACATGCTGGTCAGCGATAGGCTGGAGTGTCACCTGAATCAGCCCTATTCCCTGCAGTTTGAACCTTTGACTTCCAGGGACCGGCAGAACTTAGGTGGATCCTAAGGGCAATTGAAGAGAGAGTCCAGAGATGGGCTGGGAATCAGGGAAGGCAGCAGACATGGCACGTCAAGATTCAAGGCAAGGTCAAGTCCAGGTG
This sequence comes from Rhinatrema bivittatum, assembly GCF_901001135.1. Taxonomy (NCBI): domain Eukaryota; kingdom Metazoa; phylum Chordata; class Amphibia; order Gymnophiona; family Rhinatrematidae; genus Rhinatrema; species Rhinatrema bivittatum. The sequence goes on along the minus strand of NC_042616.1, from coordinate 563,328,885 downwards.
GCAAGCAAGACAGAAAAGTCTGTAGCTGAGGTCAGAACTGGAGAATCACACCAAGGCAATCAAGACACAGAGAAACAAAACAGAGAAGACCAGGCAAGACAGGACTCTAAGGACAAGGCAGATGGAGAGGATGAGACAATAAAGGCCAGTCAAGGGAAGGGGCAGGACTAGGCTGGATGAGGCAGGCAAGACTGGATGAGCAAGGTAAGATTGGACAAGCTGGACAAGGCAGGACAGGCTGGAGAAGCAAGGTGAAGCTGGACGAGGCTAGATGAGACAGGAAAGGCTGGACAAGGCTGGATGAGGCAGGCATGGCTGGGCAGGCTAGATGAAGATTTGGCTGGATGAGGCAGGATGAGGCAGACAAGGCTAGATGGGCAATGCAAGGCTGGGCAAGCTGGTCAAGGCAGGACAGGCTGGATGAGCAAAATGAAGCTGGACATGACTGGATGAGGCAGGCAAGGCTGGATGGGCAAAGCGAGGCTGGACAAGCTGGAAAATTCATGGCAAGCTGGTTGAGGTAGGCAAGGCTGGACAAGGCAGGCAAAGCTGAACGAGGCTCCATGTAATGCTGATCAAGGCAGGAGATCATTGCTGAGGCACCAGGAAGCAGGATCACTGAACTTAAATAAGGTGGTTTCCCACTGCAGGGCCTATAAATGATTACTTGCCATGCCTTCATGTATCTAAGTGGGAACCTGACAGCAACATGGCATAGTGGCATCTTTACTGCACTGGCAGCATCCTGTTGAATGCAGCTAGTTGAGGCCTTCCCACGGCTGGCCAAACATGACAAGCATTATATTTGGAAAACTGATGAAGAAAGAAGTCATCATGATACCTGGTCCTAGGCCTAGGACTAGGCCTAGGACTTGTCAATGGGAGCAGACTTTGGATCAGGCACCGGTGCTAGGAGTAGTCCTTGGGTTGGGCCTCAATAATGAACAAAGCTGCTGGCTGGACCCCAGCATCAACCAGACCTCAGGCCAGGCCTATAGGACAAGGCTTCTGGCCAGGTCTCATCATCAGGCCTAGGTCTTGACACTAAGGCCTGGTTCCTCTGAAGGCCCTTTCTTTTTTTTTTCTGCAGGGTATTTTTGTTGATGTTTTTTGGGGGAGGGTTTTTTAAATGTTGTTTTTGGCTTGCAAATGAATTAACCCAAAAAACATTAAACCAAATCTTGAGGAAACCCCCCCCCCCAAAAAAAAAAAAAATAAATAATAATAATAATGAACTGAACTGAAAAGTTTAGGTCTCCATATCCCTAACAGTCTATCCTTAGCAAGATCAATTCATTTCTTAAAAATAAAATCTATCAAAATCTATTGTCTGGGATTCAAATTGAATCTACTGGGTGTTTCTTTCATAGCATGGTTGTCTTTCATATTACTTTATCCTCCATTCAGTATCAAAGCCGCCACTGTTACTTTAATAATCACCTGTTAAAAGATTCATATCTTATAGAATGATTTGCATTTATTTTTGGAATGAATAGTCAAAGACAAAAGAAACTTTCCCCTCTTTAAGGATATGGTCCAAATTAAATTATGTTGTCAACAGTATATAGAATAGGGGACAATTAACCTAAATTAAAGCATGAAAGTATTGGAGGAAGAAATATCTGAAATTCAACAGTCCCTTGAGAAAGGTCTGTATCTGAATCTGAAATGTAAGAAGAAATAATGAATGAATGTGTTAGCAATATTCTGGATAGAAGAGTTTGAGCTCAGTTTCATGAACTGAATGAGATAGATGCTGCTGCCTGCTACTCAGTTTTTTCTTTGGGCTGGAAAAGAAAACTGCTGAATTCTGTGAAGGTTCAGAGATTCACTGTTAGTTTCTACTTTCAGCCGTATGCAGAAAAGGCTCTAAACACCTCTGAGACCTTGCAGTTCCTTCATGATATCCAGAAGATTTCTTCAGAGAAAGCAGAGGAATTTGAAGACCATCTCATGCTTAGTGAACTATCAGCTGCCATTCAAGGACAGACAATAAAACATAAGGCATTGATGAATTGCTAATAGACTTTTAAGAGCACTTCTAGTCATTGATGGGATAGGATCCTTTATGTTTCTTTGAAGAAAGCTTCCAAGAAAAAAAGATGCCTTTAAGTTCCTGAAGAGCTATTATAACACTGCTGCCTAAGAAAGGAGATCTTGGAAACATTTAGACATGAAGGCAGGTTTCTTTAGTAGGCTCAGATTACAAAATCTATTATAATATTTTCCAACTTTTTAATTAGAATATTAGCCTTATTTCTGGATCATCAGACAGATTTCAGTCATGTTCATCATACCTATCTTTTGAAAACTTTGAATGCTATTGGTTTCCATCTCGGTTTTGTCTCATCTAGCAGATATGTTGGATACAAACGTATGCAGTTCATAATAATAAATGGAGGTTAGAGCTCCCCTTTCCCAGTACAGAGCTAAGCTTCTCTCTTTCAGGGATGTTATATTATCTATCTATTCAACCTTTACTTTGTAAGTTAAGGAAATACCGTTCTGAAATCTCCTGGCCTTTTCCAGTGTGAGCTGTTGATTATGTCAGCATATGCTAATAACCTTTGCAGTGTTTCTTAAAAATGAGAGGGATGTAAAACGCCTCATAGTATAAAAATACTTTTGAATAAAGTCCTTGGCTCATATAAACAGCTGTTTCTTTTGTTTTTGGGATTGCTGGAATTCTTACACTTGCTTTCTAGGTGGAATTATATTTGCTAGATATTATTCTAATTTCCAGGTCTGTTATTTAAGTGAGGAACTCAAAGTACTAGTTTCTACTACAGATTTGGTGTGCTTTGAAACTATTTTGAAACTATTGCACAGCTAGAGGTAGTCAGAATCTAGTTTGAGCCAGTATCTCCAAGCACATATCCTACCTGGCTGATCATTGAGCAGTATACCTTAGTCCTACTGAGCTCTGAGCATCTTACCTGAGTCCTGCTTCTGCTATGGTGTAAAGTGTAAAATATTCTAACTGTTAGTAATTCAAAAACCCATGGACAACTGGATAACAATGGACTCTGGCAGAATAAGGCATGTGATGAAAAGACACCCACTCTCCCCAATGTTAACCCTATATAATGCTTTTTCTGCATTGGAGAATGAAGAAACCACAGCAATAGATATTGAAGTGATTTCTAAAATTGAAATTACCCAATGTACCTGGAAGCCATGCAATAGAATCAAATGTCATAGAAGAAAGCTGCTTCTGCAGGGAGACTTGATCGCTAGAGGAACCATTTTGGGAGCACTTTTTGAAGGTGACACAAAAGTTACATTTATTCCAGGATCCTCAGCTAATAGAAATGCAAACCAGATAGTCTAAGTCATTGAAGATGAATGTAGAACTTTGATACCAGTGTTATCATCCATCTGGGGACCAAGGACCTCAAATGACATGGTAAGTATGAAGTATAAAAAGATTTTCAAAATTTAGGCAAGATGATAAGACACGCTGCAAAGACTATTGCCTTTTTGGAAGTATTACCTGTTCATGGAAAGGGAAATGAGAAGCTATGCCTTATAAATAATTTCAATTTCTGGCTTAAAACCTGGAGTACATAAAATAGTTTTGGTTACATTGGAGACTGGGGTAATGTATGGAACAGAAAAGGCTATATGGTAAGGATGGCCTACATTTGTCTGAAGCAGGAAGGATGATACTAAGTAAAAACATTCAGATCATATATTATCAGACATTTAAACTAAAAAATGGGGGTGGCAGGAGATGGCCAATGACATTGAGATGTTACCCTCCCCCAAGCAATACAGGATATGGGAGGACAAAATAACAAAATCAATCAGCTAAAAAAAAAACAGAAAAGGTGCTTAGGAAGTGCAAAACTTCAAGGGAGAAAAATTGGAAATCTATGATTACAAATGCTCATAGTTTGGGCAATAAAATCCCAGACCTGCAGGCCCTAATGATGGAGGCAGACTTGGACATTGTTGCTTAGGGATGTGAATCGTGTCCTCGATCGTCTTAACGATCGATTTCGGCTGGGAGGGGGAGGGAATCGTATTGTTGCCGTTTGGGGGGGGTAAAATATCGTGAAAAATCGTTAAAAATCGTTAAAAATCGAAAAATCGAAAAACCGGCACATTAAAACCCCCTAAAACCCACCCCCGACCCTTTAAATTAAATCCCCCACCCTCCCGAACCCCCCCCAAATAACTTAAATAACCTGCGGGTCCAGCGGCGGTCCGGAATGGCAGCGGTCCGGAACGGGCTCCTGCTCCTAAATCTTGTCGTCTTCAGCCGGCGCCATTTTCCAAAATGGCGCCGAAAAATGGCGGCGGCCATAGACGAAAAAGATTGGACGGCAGGAGGTCCTTCCGGACCCCCGCTGGACTTTTGGCAAGTCTCGTGGGGGTCAGGAGGCCCCCCACAAGCTGGCCAAAAGTTCCTGGAGGTCCAGCGGGGGTCAGGGAGCGATTTCCCGCCGCGAATCGTTTTCGTACGGAAAATGGTACCGGCAGGAGATCGACTGCAGGAGGTCGTTCAGCGAGGCACCGGAACCCTCGCTGAACGACCTCCTGCAGTCGATCTCCTGCCGGCGCCATTTTCCGTACGAAAACGATTTGCGGCGGGAAATCGCTCCCTGACCCCCGCTGGACCTCCAGGAACTTTTGGCCAGCTTGTGGGGGGCCTCCTGACCCCCACGAGACTTGCCAAAAGTCCAGCGGGGGTCCGGAAGGACCTCCTGCCGTCCAATCTTTTTCGTCTATGGCCGCCGCCATTTTTCGGCGCCATTTTGGAAAATGGCGCCGGCTGAAGATGACAAGATTCAGGAGCAGGAGCCCATTCCGGACCGCTGCCGTTCCGGACCGCCGCTGGACCCACAGGTTATTTAAGTTATTGGGGGGGGTTCGGGAGGGTGGGGGATTTAATTTAAAGGGTCGGGGGTGGGTTTTAGGGGGTTTTAGTGTGCCGGCTCACGATTCTAACGATTTATAACGATAAATCGTTAGAATCTGTATTGTATTGTGTTCCATAACGGTTTAAGACGATATTAAAATTATCGGACGATAATTTTAATCGTCCTAAAACGATTCACATCCCTATTGTTGCTGTTACGGAGACATGGTTCAGGGATTCTCATGATTGGGATATGGCCATACTAAGCTATAACTTGTAAAGGAAGGACAGAAAGGACAGAAAAGGGGGAGGAGTAGCACTTTATGTCAAAAACAATAACCAAGCTACTAAACTGCAAAGAATATGGGGTAGAAAAGAAGCATTATGGGCCATCCTAAGAAAAGATGATGGTGCATCCATTTTCACTGGGGTGGTTTACAGGCCTCTGACTCAAATGGAAGAATTAGACAGAGATCTGGTGAAAGACATCCAAAAGGTGGGGAAGAAAGGAGAAGTGTTGATTGTTGGAGACTTTAATCTGCTGGATGTAGACTGGAAAATCCCTTCTGTGGAATCTACCAGAAATAGAAAGATAGTGGATGCCCTGCAAGGCGCTCACTCAAACAAATGGTAATTGAACCCATGAGAGAGGAAGTTACACTGAACCTAGTATTCACTAACAGGGATAATATCTCTAATGTTTGGGTGGGTGCCCACCTTGCAGCAGTGATCATCAAATGGTATGGTTTAAGAACACAAATAGGATACAGAGAAGTCACATGAAGACCTGAGCTTCTCATTTCAAAAATACAGACTTTGTTGAAATGGGGGACATATCTGGAGGTAGAATTAGAAGTCTGGGAGAAAATTGGAGAGGTGGAACAACAGTGGGCCAAACTAAAAGGAGAAATTACAAAAGCAACAAATCTATATGTTAAACAAGTGAACAAAAGAAAGAGAAATAAGAAACCAATCTGGTTCTCAAAGGAAGTGGCTGACATAATAATAAAAGCAAAAAAGCAGCATTCAAGAAATATAAAAGATCCCAAAAAAAGGAACACAGGGAAGAATATCTGGTGAAACTGAGGGAGACGAAGAAAGTAATCAAGGAAGCAAATGTCAGGTGGAAGAAAGGATTGCCAAAGAGGTAAAGCAAGGTGACAAAACATTTTTCAGATACATCAGAGAAAGGAGAATGGTGCAAAGAGATATAGTAAAATTGATAGGTGACAAGATCAATGTGTGGAAAGAGATGAAAAAATGGTGGAAATATTAAACAAATACTTCGGTTCGGTGGTCACTAAAGAAGACCCTGGAGAGGACCGTCGCTAGTTAACAAAACTGTGGATGGGGGTAAAGTAGACAAAACTCCATTTACAGAAGAGAATGTATAGGAAGATCTAACAAAAATGAAAGTGGACAAAGCCATGAGGCCTGATGAGTTTCATCCCAGGATACTGAGAGAGTTCAGAGATGAGCAGACAGGTCAGCTGCATGACCTGCTCAATAGAGCCCTGTAAATGGGAGTGGTGCTGAGTGATTGGAGAAGAGCAGTGGTGATCCCTCTTCACAAAAGTGGGAGCAGAGAAGAGGCTGGAAACTACAGGCTGGTTAGCCTGTCCTTGGTGGTGGGAAAATTAATGGATGCTCTGCTGAAGGGAAGGATAGTAAATGATCTACAATCCAGTGGGTTACTTAATCAGAGGCAGCATGGATTCACCAGGGGAAGTTCCTGTCAGATGAATCTGATTGATATTTTTGATTGGCTTGTGAGAATTGGATCAGGGAAGTGCGCTCAATGCAATTTATTTTGATTTTAGTAAAACTTTTGATACAGTCCCACATAGAAGACTCATGAATAAAATGAGAAGCTTGGGAGTTAGCGCCAAGGTGGTGGCATGGATTACAAACTTGTTGACAGTTAGGAGATAGCGTGTGATGGTAAATGGACCTATTCTGACGAGAAAATGGTGTTAAGTGATATGCCAGAGGGATCGGTATTTGAACCAGTTCTGTTCCATACCTTTGTGAGCAACATTGCAGAAGGGATAGAAGGTAAAGTTTGTCTATTTATGGATGATACTAAGATCTGCAACAGAGTGGACATGCCAGAAGGAGTAGAGAGAATGAGACATGAGTTAAGGAAGCTTGGACAGTGGTTGAAGATATGGCAGCTGGGATTCATTGCCAAGAAGTGCAGAGTCATGCATCTGGGGTATGGTAATCCAAAAGAGCTGTATGTGATGGGGGGGTGAAGGGCTGTCAAGCATGGAGCAAGAGAGAAACCTTTGGGTGATAGTGTCTAGCAATCTGAAGATGGTGAAGCAATTGACAAGGCGAAAGCTAAAGCAAGAAGAATGCTGGGCTGCATAGAGGAATAACCAGTAAGAAAAAAGAGGTGTTAATCATCTTGTGCATGTCCTTGGTGAGGCCTTACCTGGAGTATTGTGTTCAATTCTGGAGACCATATCTCAAAAGAGACAAAGGCAAGATGGAGGCAGTCCAGGGAAGGGCAGCAAAAATGGTTAGTGGTCTCCATTAAAGATGTGCAGTGATACTGCACTTTGGTTTAGGCTTTGTTTTCGGCCCACCAAGGGAAATTTCGTTTTTCCCACGGTTCATGCTTTTTTTGGGGGGATGCCAGTTCTCAGGGTAGTGCACACTAACTCCCATTAGTACATGCTATCTCCCTTTAGTGCGTGCTAACTCCCGTTAGCACATGCTAACATTTTAAAATTAGCGTGCAGTAACAAGAGTTAGCGCACACTAACTCTCATTAGTGCGCACTAACCCGAAAAATGAATTTTTCCGGAATTTCGGAAAAAATTGCATTCATTTTTCGGTTCTCCTGAACCAGGATGAATTAGACAATTTTGTTGAAATTGTCTAATTCATGGAAAATGAATGCACATCCCTAGTCTCCATCAAATGACTTATCAGGAGAGGTTGAAGGACTTAAATATGTATACCCTGGAGGAGAGGGAGTGCAGGGGAGATATGATACAGCCCTTCAGATACCTGAAAGGTTTTAATGATGCAAATCAGTAAAACTAGGGGTCACGAAAAGAAACTCCAGGAAGGATGACTCAGAATCAATGTCAGGAAATATTTCTTCACGGAGAGGGTGGTAGATGCCTGGAATGCCTTTCCAGAGGAGATGAGGAAGACAAAAACAGTAGAAAGATTTCAAAAGGGTATGAGATAAACTCTGTGGATCCCTAAAGGCTAGAGGATGGGAATGAAGAAAAGAGTGGATGGGAGGTAACTTGCTGGTGTGGCGGTTACTACCCTTAACCAATAAGCCTTCATACTGTTGATGCAACTCCATCATTGCTCTCTGCTTCAATGACAAGGGGGAAAAAGGAAAAGGGGAATTAGATTCAGACAGCAACCGATAAGGACATTGAATTGTACAGTCTGGGAAAACAAATAAGCATGGGGGTAACTTGCTGATGTGGCGGCTACTACCCTTAACCAATAACCCCGATACTTTTGATGCAACTCCAACATTGCTCTCTGCTTCAACAGCAAGAGGTAATGGGGAATTGGACTAGCGAATGATAGGAATGTTTTTTGACTAATACAGAAAAAAATTGAGTGTGGTCTAACTGTGCTTTATCAATCTATGTTAAATGTATGGAGACTCCTGCAGGTTAGGAGTTAGGGACAGAATTCTCTTTTCCACAACCCTTCTCTGGATATTAAAAGCTTCAGTTCTAGAAGCTTGATTTCATTATTCATTGCTGCAGAAATAACAACAAATCTTCAACTGGTAGAGTACAATAATTTAAGATGGATGTTAGAAGATTCATTATCTAATGCATAACACATTACATCTATTTGTGTGTTAACAAAAAAAAAATTGTTAGAAATAAAGTCTGCTCTTGCTAAAGATTGCTTAGAGGACTTATAGAAGTGTTTTTTCAGAGAAACATCTTCTTGACATATTCCATGTTTTCTCCTCTCACACAGGGGGGAGAGAACAAACAGCTGAATGTATCTAATTACAAGTTTTCAAAGATATGTTTTCTTTTGATATCTTAAAGAAAAAGAAACTCTACATGATTGCTGTAAAGCTAGACATTATCAACAGCTCATGAATATCCCAAAAACCACTTGGAGAGATGAGCTAAAGGCAGATATATCTATAAAGCCTGCTTAGGGAACATTGTGTAAGAGTCTTCACTGGCAGTTTCCAACGGAGAGTCCTGCATGGAATCATTGCTAATCTGATAAACCCTAATGTGTCAGAGATCTTTCCTATCTGTTCAAATAAGAAATTCATCTTTCACATGTTCCTACAGAGTCCGGGGTTAAAACCTCTTAATTTTATAAATAGCATTGTTTCTTATTTGTTATAAATGTTTCCTCTGTATTTATGTGACGATCTCTTGGGATCATCATGATAAGGCCCTAGACTTGAATGCTATGAGCTAAGATAGGAAAGGTAGTAGAGGGAGGGATGGTCCATTGCGGAACAGCTCTACTACTGAGGTTGCTGGAATGGCCAGCCCCTGCTGCTTATAAAAGCAAGCTTCAGAAGTTCTAGGTATGGCATTTTTGTTAAGAGTTAGAGACAGTAGGAGTGTTTTTCTTGAGTTTTTTTCCTTGCTTGGGTATTGGCAGGGCTGATACGATACAACCATTAGGCAAGACTAGGCCGTCATCTAGGACGGCGACAGTAGCAGGGCACCACTGGGGTTTGCAAGGGCATCATTTTCAAAATGGGGCGGATTTTAAGAGCCCTGCTCGCCTAAATCCGCCCAAATCCGGGCGGATTTAGGCGAGCAGGGCCCTGCGCGCCGGTGAGCCTATTTTACATAGGCCTACCGGCGCGCGCAGAGCCCCGGGACTCGCGTAAGTCCCGGGGTTTTCTGAGGGGGCGTGTCAGGGGCGTGTCGGGGGCGGGCCCAAACCGCACAGCGTTTTCGGGGCGTGTCGGGAGCGTTCCGGGGGCGGGCCCGGGGGCGTGGTATGGCCCGGGGCGGTCCGAGGGCGTGGCCGCGCCCTCCGGACCCGCCCCCAGGTCGCGTCCCGGCGCGCTAGTGGCCCGCTGGCGCGCGGGGATTTACGTCTCCCTCCGGGAGGCGTAAATCCCCCGACAAAGGTAAGGGGGGCGTTAGACAGGGCCGGGCGGGTGGGTTAGGTAGGGGAAGGGAGGGGAAGGTGAGGGGAGGGCAAAAGAAAGTTCCCTCCGAGGCCGCTCCGATTTCGGAGCGGCCTCGGAGGGAACGGGGGTAGGCTGCACGGCTCGGCGCGCGCCGGCTATACGGAATTGATAGCCTTGCGCGCGCCGATCCAGGATTTTAGCGGATACGCGCAGCTACGCGCGTATCTACTAAAATCCCTCATACTTTTGCTTGCGCCTGATGCGCCAGCAAAAGTACGCCTATTTGCGCGGTCTGAAAATCTACCCCAATGTGAACACAGGGGCAACAGTAGTCACAGAGCATGCACTAGGTTTCTAGGGGGGGGGGGGGGAGTAAAGAGAGAACTATAAGAGGTTGACCATAACTCTATATTTCTACTACTGTCAGAAGGCACATTCAAGTCAGGGTTTGGGGTGGGGTGATCCATTGGTATATCTACGGTGCTACTGACCCTTGTTCTGGTCCTGGATACTGGGTTGCACAGTCTGGGCTAATACCCTAGTGGGAAGGGGATCAGTGCCTGGTTCTGCTTTTGATTAAGATTTTTGGATGTTTTTGCCTTTTTGTGTTTTCTCCTGTGAGATCCCTGGTATCCCTGGCTGGAGGAATTTGGGATTTCTGCCAGCTAGGATACATCAGGCGTTAGGAACAATTTCAAATGGTGACCCACTGTAGAGGATTCCAGATTTTCTATCTTTGTGTGAAGATATTTTTCTGAGTTTCCAGGAGGAAGTTGTTGGCCACCCTTCCTGCCTGAAGAGGGAATATATTTAGAGGGATGCAGTGTCCCCTGCTACTGGAATTTTCCTAAGAAAAATCCTATTGAAACCACTGAAGAAGAGAACTGTGAGTAAGAACTCAGTTTCTATTCTGAGGACACTCAATGGAATCGTCCCCTCTGGGAGAGAGGGGAGACTGGCAGAGACTGAAATTATTTTTTTTTCCAATCAGTAATTTTGGAAGATTTTCCATCCCAGCTAAGGATTCCCTGCCTGAATTCAACTTTGCTTGTCAAAACCATAGAGGGTTTCCCTGCCTAATACTAAAATACACTTGCACAAATAAATTGGAGAACTGTAAATTTCAATGTGCCAAGACAAGAACTGCTGTGAAAGTGCCATTTCTAACATTTAAGAAATCTGCTAGTAAAAATATAATTTTGGACACTCAGAGGCCAATGCAATAAGACACGCGCTAAAAAAGGGTGCTCGCATTGAGCTCCCAATTCCCTAAAGCACGCTCAGCCACATTCCCTGGGCACCTGATGCAGTATTTAAATTAGAGGCTGCATAAAAAAGGGCATGCTAGGGGAGAATTGTGTGTTCGTAGTGCTCAATTGCATTGGGAGCCCACAATTGCAACTGGCGCTCAATACGAGGGCTTGTTTTTATTCTGCTTCTTCAGGCCAATTTTGTTGGGGTTGCTGAAGTATTTTATATTAAGTGCCCCTTGCTATGGGCACCTAAATTGTGTGGCCATAAGAAATATATATATATATATTTTTATCAAGCCATTATATATTTATTTTTCTCCACCACAAGCAGTAAAGAAAAGTATCACAAAGATACTAAGTATGTTACGGGCACTTTCAGCTATGTATTATGTGCATTTTGGGCACACTAATCTCTTTACTGCATCGGGTGCTAGTGTAGCTTGCCAAAAACGCATGCCCAACCGTGCATACACCTATGCACTAGGCTGGATGCGCTTTTTTGCATCAGCCCCTCAATCTAAGCCTCCAGAACCTTTTGTGGCACTCATATCCCTTTAAAATGAATAGAGACCTGTTACCGCCCCCCTCCCCAGGGCAGCAATCTGCAAGTCCTCCCAGCCATTTTTGCATTTATAGGATTTAGTCCTACCCACAATTGGGAAAAGAACCCTATCCAAGAGCCCTTCAATTGTGTCAGAGTGGGAGAAAGTTAAAGGATTGGCCCCGGGACCCTCAAGTGCCCCTGCCCTTCTGGCCTCTAATCCAGACAGGAGGTTACATAAAAGTGGCACTTGAACAAAGACCAAGATATGTGTTTGGGAGTGACTTTGGACATTTGGGAATGAATCTAGATGTAAAAATCAACTTTTTGAGATTTTTCTGAGCTTTAGAGAATTTTACCAAAAAGTGTCCAATAGACTACAATGTGCTTAAAATGGCTACGGTCCCTGCCTGTGGGGTAGGAATTTAGAGTGAAAGCCCTCATGCTACTTACTCAGGGGTGCTAGTAACATCAGTACAGGCTGAGGTGAAGCCCATCCATGAGGAGCCTGGTGACATTGGCAGAGAGAGATGGTGCCAGCAATGTCTGAGGTGAGGGGGCTGAGGGCCTTGATGATATCACCTGAGGAGAGAGGTGGTGCCTATCAGAGACCCTGGAGATTATGTGCTTTATTGGAGTCAGGGTGGCTAACCATACTGCCAGACAGTAGTCTCCTTTGCCACTCAGGAAGATAGAGGTGACGCTCTGCCCTGTCAAGGCCCTGTCTGCCCAAAAGTTCAACCAGAGGGAGATGGAGAACTGAGCAGGAGAAAATCAGCTGCAACCCTTAATGGTTGCCTGTTTCTTGGCTCATCTGGCTGCTGGGGAACCCGGAAGGCCTGCCATGGATGATCGGGCCCGACAAGGGAAAATACCCATGCAACATAGAGCTCACCCTAAGAGGTCCCCACCACTCTGGAGCTGCAGCTATCCCTGCCTCTCTGGCTGGATGCTCTCCCTGCTGCCATGGAATTGAGAAGGCTGAAGGGAGGAGAGTGCAGTCTGGCAGGTGAAGAAAGGTGATGGCATCATCAGGCTGGCAGAGAGACAGTGTCAGCTATTGTGGCACCAAAGGTGTAAGAAGCATCAGCAGCCCTGCAGCAGGGGACTCATGTGCAGGTGCTATAGAGCACTGAAGAGTAATGGGACCTCTAAGCAAGACCACTGGTGCCAGCCCTCAATGGTGTGACGTTTGCCACTGCTGCTGTCTGCCTGTCCCATGTCTCTTCCCACTGCAGCTGGATTGAAAATACCAGTGGAGGAGGAGCTGGGGCAACACGGAAATGTGCCAAAAAAAGGAGGCCATGAGAGTCATAGCCAAAGGCAGCAGGAACCATGGGAGCGAAGATTGTAATGGTGGTGGGCCAGAACCGTGGCTAGCAGCTGGCTGCTGCTGGGTTTGCCTCCCTGTCAGCCTGGACTGACATGTGCAGGGAAGCACAGGTTTGCACCCTGTAATAGGGATGTGCAGAGCAAAATTTTATGTTCATATTTTTTATGTCCGAAAGGGGGTCCCACTTGCGGCCAATATGGACATAAAAAAAATCCAATGAGTTGGGTATATGTACATATGTGCAAAAAAAAAATTTAAACCCCCTCACCCTCCTTAATCCCCCCCCCCAGACTTACCACAACTCCCTGGTGATCGAGCGAGGAGTGAGGACGTCATTTCTGCAATCCTTGGCGAGAAGCATGTGACATCGGTGGCACGTCGAGTGACGCGGCGTCACGTGATTCCCGGCGAGTTCGCGCCGGATGGCTCGTTCGGCCCAAAAAGAACTTTTGGCCAGCTTGGGGGGGTCAGGAGGCCCCCCCAAGCTGGCCAAAAGTTCTTTTTGGGCCGAACGAGCCGTCCGGCGCGAACTTGCCGGGAATCACGTGACATCGGTGTCACGTGATTCCCGGCTCGTTCGCGCCGGACGGCTCGTTCGGCCCAAAAAGAACTTTTGGCCAGCTTGGGGGGGCCTCCTGACCCCCCCAAGCTGGCCAAAAGTTCTTTTTGGGCCGAACGAGCCGTCCGGCGCGAACGAGCCGGGAATCACGTGACGCCGGCGTCACTCGACGTGCCGCCGATGTCACATGCTTCTCGCCAAGGATTGCAGAAATGGCGTCCTCACTCCGCTCCATCACCAGGGAGTTGTGGTAAGTCGGGGGGGGGGGGATTAAGGAGGGTGAGGGGGTTTATATTTTTATTTTGGCTCAACAATCGCGATTTCCCACATATCGAACATATCTATGTTCGATATGTGGGAAATCCGATCGTTTATGTCAAATCAATTTTTTAAGTAAAAAAAAAAATGAGTTGCGTTTCACTAATGCGGTCAATCCGAATGCACACCCCTACCCTGTAAGAATACTTTAAGCTGCTACTGAACTGTGTATAATCCTCATTCCAGTTTAACCCGTTGCCTAAGTTAGAAGAAGAATTGACAAAAGACTGTACTTTGCCTTTTGCCTATGTTGTATGTCCTGAGTTGTTCCTGTAATATAGGGTCCATATAGTGAGGACTTCACAGGCAGTGCCCTATCCTGCCATTCTACTGGAAGATCTTAAGGATGTTGTGGCTTGTTTACCTCTTTGAAATCAAGAATTTAGAGTTTTGAAGTTACCTTTGTGAAAAAATAAATCAACAAAAACAGCAAAATGTGTTTGAAAAATTAGTTAATTTTCAAGCATCATATTAAAGCTACATTTTCCTTTCTAGGTTGATCATCAGTCTGCATATCCATCTTTGCATTTATCTTTTGCTTTTCAGGAAAATGTTCAATGAAGATCTTGGCATCCAGTTCTTTATGTGCATTGGTGTAATGTACTAACATTTGCTTCCGGAGAAGATGTGATGTTTTGAATTTTGATGTTGCTGTGCTTTTTGACATCAGCACATGTAAGTACATGCTGGCTGGGTCCGAACTGACTCCACAGACAGTTTTGTTACTGCCATGTGTTTGATTAATCTTTAGGTATTATAGGGTTCACTAGAGTGTCTGGGGATGCCCAGGACATTTGCTATCGTCTGTTTTCCACCACAGAGAAAAATTAAGGAGTTTGAGAAGAGCTAACAGGATGAGGCAGATGTGATATATGTTGATTGTTCTTACAGGATGGTGAGAGAATCCTGCTTCTCAGGAGGATTGTGAGATAATCCACAATAACCAGCAGTAGGAGTTCTGAGTTTTAGAACATTTTTATTTCATCTTTTCATCAAATGTTGTTTGATTTACTATTTTAGGAGCAGTGTCCTTGGAGAAACTGAATGGTAGCCATCACAAAGGGTTGGTGGTTTACAGGTCAGAGGAGCGTTCATTCAGGAGTAAATCCTTCTCCTAGTCATTCAGTTGGTTCCAAATGTGAAGATTCCTCTGTGGCCCCAAACCCTTGGGCCTGTATGGATTTGCTAACAAGAATGGTTTAAAATATTTTCCATCGACATCTGTTCATTGAGCAGGATGCTGTTCAAGTTGTTTGCTGTTGTACAAATGTCTTAACAATTTATTTTCCTTCAGAAATGAGTATCATGCCATGTATAAGAGTGGCAGTACCAGTGGAGGCCTTACGCAGACGAGGAATGGATGACATACTTCCCTAACAAAAGTGATTGTGTAATATGGTTCATGGGCAAATATACTCATTCAGCACTGTTAGTTTTAGGCATTACTGTTAAATTTGTGTATGTAATTGGGATCATCATGGTAAGGCTCTAGTCTTGAACCCTGTGAGCGAGGATGGGAAAGGTAGTAGCTGGAAGGGCGCTCCATTTCTGAACAGCTCCTCCACTGAAGTTGCTGGAACGGCAGCCTGCAGCTGCATATAAAAAGCAGGCTGCAACAATTCGAGGTGTGGCATTTTGGTAAACAGAGAGAGTAGGAGTATTTTCTTGAGTTTCTCCCTTCCTTGGGTGCTAAGTTACACAGCCTGGGCTAATACCTTAGTGGGAAAGGGGATCAGTGCCTGCCTGGGTGCTGGTTCTACTTTTGATTGAGATTTTTGGATGTTTTTGCCTTTTGGGGTTTTCTCCTGTAACCGCCCTAGTACCCAAAGATGGTGGAATTTGGGGTCTTCACCCCAGCTAGGTTAGATCAGGAGGTAGGGAAGATTCCAAATGGTGGCACACTACAGGAGGATTCCAGTTTTTTCTGCCTTTTTTCTGAGTTCTAAGGAGGAAAGTTTCTGGCCACCATTCCTGTCTGAAGAGGGAATATCTGTATAGAGATGCTGTGTTCCCAGCTCCTGGACTTTTTCTAGGAGAAATCCTTTTGAGACAACTAAAGAAGAGAACTGTGACTAAGACCTAAATTCCTATTCTGAAGAGACCCAATGGAGTTGAAAGACACTTAGAGGAGACCGTGCAAAGACTGTAATTTATTTTTCCTATCTAATTTTGGAAGGGCTTTTCCATCCCAGCTAAGAATATCCTGACTGACTGGGAATTTTGCTTGTCTAAACCTGACTGATTCCCTGACTGATTCCATTTCATAAAGAAAAGATTATTGCTATTCTTTTGATATAAAGTCAACTTTCAACCCAAGCATGAGCAGTTCTGTGAATCAAATTGATGTCATTCATGGACCTTCTATAGAGATATCCCCTAATGCACACTCTAAAAATCTATAAATATTGTTCCTGCTGCTGTTGTTTTTTGCAAAGTATCATCCAAGTATCAGTATTTGTAGCAGCAGATTTTTTTTTTTTCATTCTTTGTACATCAGATTCCAAAATGAATTTGGGTGGACCAAGCTGAGTATCAAACACAAGAAGTAAAGCTGCCATAGGTACTCTATTAACACCTTACACTCTGCATGCAAAACTATCCCACAAACCATAATTTACCTATATACTTACACAGTTTGTAAGTTCTACCCCAAACCCAAAAATCCAAATATATTTTCTTCTGCTTAGGGCTAGAATTTTTTAGAAAATGCCTATCTGATACAATTACAGTCTATGGAGCAAATATTTTGCTTTTATTTTTTCCTTCTCACGACAAAATTAGAGCTCAGAAAGCTGTGTAATTTTATGCTATTATATGCCTTGAGAAGAAAATGTAATCTAATTTATTTTATTGTAAAACCACAGGGTGTGCTTTCTTATGTCAAAACCCACCTTTAAAGAAAATGTACCATTTTTTTCCACAGCAGATCATAGCACTGCTATTGCTAAGCAAATGTTGACACTTTAACATTCAAGAATTACCATTTAACCCACATCAACTGTGACTAATTTATTCAGTTCTGGGTTTGCCTCATTCCATCTTTATTCTTATATTCCTTTCAGTGAGAAATAAGAACTAGAGATGTGAATCGTGTGATCGATCGTCTTAACGATCGATTTCGGCTGGGAGGGGGAGGGAATCGGATTGTCGCAGTTTGGGTTTTTTAAATATTGTGTAAATAGTGTAAATCGTCTAAATCGAAAACCGGCACACTAAAACATCCCTAAAACCCACCCCGACCCTTTAAAATAAATCCCCCACCCTCCCGAACCCCCCCAAAATGCCTTAAATTACCTGGGGTCCAGTGGGGGGGTCCCGGTGTGATCTTCCACTCTCGGGCACACTAAAACAACCCTAAAACCCACACGACCCTTTAAAATAAATCCCCCACCCTCCCGAACCCCCCCAAAATGCCTTAAATTACCTGGGGTCCAGAGGAAGGGTCCTGGTGTGATCTTTTACTCTCGGACCTCCGGTGCATTGTAGAAATGGCGCCAGCGCTACCTTTGACCTGTCATATGACAGGGCAAAGGTAGCGCCGGCGCCATTTTGTTTTTTTGTCCCTCGACGTCAGGAGCGTAGGAGATTGCTCTCGGACCCCCGCTGGACCCCCAGGGACTTTTGGCCAGCTTGGGGGGGGGCCTCCTGACCCCCACAAGACTTGCCAAAAGTCCAGCGGGGGTCCAGGAACGACTTCCTGCATGCGAATCGTTTTTCCGTACGGAAAATGGCGCCGGCCATACGCAGTATGGCCGGCGCCATTTTGTACGGAAAAACGATTCCTGCCGCAAATCGTTTTTCCGTATGGAAAAACGATTCGCATGCAGGAAGTCATTCCCGGACCCCCGCTGGACTTTTGGCAAGTCTTGTGGGGGTCAGAGGTTATGTTTTAGATGTTATAAATGACTTTCATAGAGCAGCTTGTTCTAGAGCTGATGAGAGAGGCAGACATTTTAGATTTATTTTTCAGTGGAATGCAGGACCAGATGCAAGGGGGTTACGGTGCAACGATCAATAAACAACAGATATTATAATGCAATCAAATTTGACATTGAAGGGATAATATTAAGTAAAACTACTACAGTAGCATATAACTTAAAAAATGGAGAACTAGAGAGAATGAGAAAGTTATAAAAAAAACCCTAAAATGAGCAGTTTCAAAGGTTAACGTTTTCATGAGGCATAGGCATTGTTTGAAATACAGATACAATTCTTTGAAGGAAGACCAAAGGACTGAAAGCATGTTTTAATAGTAAAGTGAAAGAGGCAGTTAAAGCCAAAAGGGGCATAATTCAAAAAAAATGGAAGGCATACTTAAATGATATAAAATATTAGTAATTCAGGCCAAGATAGAATTTGAGAAGAAGCTTGCCAGAGACACAAAACAAATAAAACAATACAACCTTTTTTCAAAACTCCTGCATAGTAGTCAGTAGGATGATTAGATTATCAATATATAAAAGTAATACTCAGGGAAAACAAGAAAATAGTAGAAAAACTGACTGGATTATTTGCTTTGGTCTTTAATAGGGAAGATGTTGGGAGCATATGCATACCTGCAACATTTTTTAATGGTGATGATTCTGAGAAACTAAATAAAATCTTTGTGGTAATGGAGGATATAATAGATCAGACTGACAAACTCAAAAATGCAACAAATTAGCAGATCTGAATGGCATCCACCCTATGTTGTTTCAGAGAACCACAACATTAAAGTTCTAAAAAAACTTAAATATAACATTGCAAACCTGTTGCTAGTAATAAGAAACAATGGCAAATAAAAAGAGCTAGTGAAGAAGTGAATGAAAAACTTACATCGGTATCATATCAACATGTGCACTACCAGTAGCAAGCAGACAACATTAAACGTGAGGAGAAAATGAGTATTGGTATAATCATATATCAGTTTGAGTCTTGAACACATTATTAGAATTTTTCTTGCAAATAAAAAAAGTCTTATTTGAACATACAGACAAAAATGTCACCCCTAAAACTACTCATGTAGCAATGCAAGCTAGAGTTAACCAAAAGCAGTCAAAAGTATACTTAGTTAGCTTCTATTCGAGGCATTCTCTTGCTGTCACCATTCACCATGTAGGATGCCAAAAAAATAAGGTGTTGCCCATGCCTAACCCTATCAGTTTTGGAGATTATTGCCTGCTTCAAGGACCTTATCTGTAACTGCAAATAAGTATAGCATAACATCAGTATCTTACATCTATCTCAGATTCAGAATGACAAGCACATGTGCCAACTACTCACTAACAGGTAAATTTTAAAAGGCTCAGGTGTGCACCCAGGTACAAAAACTTAGATTGTAAGCCCTCTGGGGATAGGGAAATACCTACAGTACCTGAATATAAACCAGTGTGATATCTCAATTGAGATCGAATGTCGGTATATAAAAATAATAAATAAATAAATAAATAAAATATCACGCATGCACATACACGCATATCATTTAAAATATCCCTACCATGCTCTTACTCACAAGAGAGAGAGAAAGAAAGAGAAAGACCCTGTTAGAGAGACAATCTGACGCTCTATATATCTCCCACTGTAAGAGGAGCAGTTTCAACTCTGGGTGGGTTAGGAGCAGGGTTACAAGGATCTACAGACCCCTGTGCCTTAGACAGATCAATGTAACACTGCCCCCCCCCCCTCCCCAAACCCACCCAGAGTTGAAAGTGCCCCTCTTACAGTGGGAGATATATAGAGCGTCAGATTGTGTGTCTCTCTCTCTCCATCTCTCTCCAGCTTCCCTCCCCCCCCCTCTCAGTTTTCAGGAACTCTCTGATCCAAAATCTCCAGATTTGTGTCTCATCAGGTCCAATAGTAAAGTTATGCTGGTAACATAGCTCATGTTGCCATGGTCAGCCTTGAAACATTTGGGGGTTATGTGTGTAAGTCTTGGTCCCACCCCAGAACACCCATGCCCTGCCTCCTTATTCCTGATGTGCAGATGGATATCAACTCACGTACTTCCCGGCTTCTTAAAATTCACATTGCTCAATGGGGCAATTTTGGCGTGAGCAACGCTTTTAAAATCTACCTGGAAACATTCAAATGGGTCATCACATCAATCTGGTGACTAAATGGATGAAAGAGAGGCCAGTTTTAAAGGACTTGCATGCAAAACAGGGGTTAATTTTAAATCATGCGCATGGTGATGGACTAGGCCTTTTCCCAGTTCCCTCCCAGTCTGCTCCAATAAAGGAGCAGACTGGGAGGAAACTTCCTAAACCCCCCCTAGCTAAGCTGCCTCCATTTTCCCCTGTCTGCTATGACCCCTGAAATCCCACTAACTAAACTATATATATATATTTTTTTTTGTTTTCAGTCTTACCTGCTCTCTGGAGCAATAGCAGATTGCGCACACCGGCCAGCTGCCAGCATGTGCTTCAGCAGGGCAATGGCTAATGGTGCTGACCTGGCCAGCCCACACCCCACACCCCACCCATACCCTGCCCAGACCCTGCCCATGACTTTCCCCTGGCCCGCCCCTTTTTTTGAATCCATTTCTTCTGCACATATCGGGGAAATAACGTGTGGGGCTGCTGGTGTTCGAAAATCCACAATGCACACGCATGGCCCTACCATGTGCATATCTCCTGGTTTTTCTGTGCACTGGGTTTTAAAAATCAGGCTGTTAGTCAGTAATTTTTGCTTGTTGAGTGGACTATAAAAAAAAGATTTAAACAAGCTACCATAAATATCAGAGTCCTTTTAAATACAAATAAAGGCAAAGTATGAAATGACTCATGCACATTTAATATATTCCAGTGTCTCTTAATGTTCTTTTCAATTAAATGAATGTGGGGTGAATATGTGAGGTGTGGAAAATCTATTTTATAGATCTCTGTGGTTCATTTTTACTCCTAGATTAAACTGAAAAAACTAAAAGGTTGCTTCAGTTGGAAATTCCTCTTTATATTGTTATAATTTTGCAAAATGAGAACCACAGAGAGAAAAATCAGAAGCAGTTCTGGTCAAAATAGGAACATGTCAATTATGCATACCTTCTTTTATTCAAAGCCAATTAATCTCCATAACAGGTATAATGTTTGGGGTAGATTTTCAAAGGGTTACGCATGTAAGATATGCACGTAACCCCCAAAAAGCTGCCCCTGTGCGTGTCGAGCCTATCTTGCATAGGCTTGGCGGCACAAGCAAGCCCAGGGACGCGCGTATGTCCCGGGGCTTGCAAAAAGGGGCGGGAAGTGGTCGGTGCTGGGCGGTCCAGGGTGGGGCGTGGGCGGAGCCTCCAGGCACAGCGGCCATTTGCTGCTGTGCCCAGGATTGTGGGCCGGCCATCGGCCAGAGCGCGTAACTTCTTCAACAAAGGTATGGGGGGGGATTTAGATAGAGCTGGGGGGTGGGTTAGGTAGGGGAAGGGAGGGGAAGGGAGGGGAAGGGAGGGGAAGTTGGGGGGAGGTGGAGGTGAGGAAGGGAGGTGAAGTTTGCATGGCTCGGCGCATGCAAGTTGCACAATTGTGCACTCCCTTGCATGCACCGACCCTGGATTTTATAACATGCGTGCGGCAGCACGCGCTTGTTATAAAACTGGGCGTAGATTTGTTAACGCCAGGTTGTGCAAACAAATCTATGCCCGAGCGCACCTTTTAAAATTTGGCCCATTATATTCAACCTATTACTTTTATCATATAAGCCTAATCATAATACATAAATAATAATTTTGCAACAGTTCCCTATTTACTACCAAACACAGTTCCTCTTTCTTAACCTAAAATGTACATTAATCATTAGCTCATTTTCTTCTTACTTCCTACCACTAATCTGTAATGCCTAGCAAATTAAATTTCAGAAGTAAGCAATTTTTTCATAACACTTGTGTGCTCTCTGGAAAGGGATATTTCCACTGACTGGACTGTCCAGATTGTTCCCTCATGAAAAGAGGTATCATGACAGTTCATGGAGTGTTCCTGTTCCGTGGTACTTTTAGGCTGGTGGCGGCACACCACTTCTAAGTGTAATAACGGAGTGCAAAGAGCCATGCTACTCAGTACAAACATCAGTAGAATACATAGATATATATCAGTATGGAGGTCATATTAACAGCTACAGTGCACAATATATTTTGTGTTTCAATTTATCTGTATAGATTGAAGACATAAAGATGAAGACCCAGGAGCTGTACCAAAAACATTGGAGGTAGCTGGACTGTCTGTGTGCCAGGTGGGATGGGGCCAGAAGTAAGTTCATGACATAACTATCACAGAGAATTTCACATGGTCTGTCAGTGTTTATAACCTGTTTCCAATACCCAGATACATTATTGACCTACCATTCAACCAGACTCTGTCTCTGACTTGAGCTTAAACAAATCCTCATGCAAACATATTTTAACCTTAGTGTTTTTATCATGAAGTGTTATTTGGAAGGCACTAACAGGCCTATCTGTAAACCTTTCAGGGTGTTTGCACCCCTGGCCTAGAAATACCTACATGCTAAGAGACACATCATAGCTCTTGACCCATGCTATACAGATGCCAACCCAATGCTAATTACCCTGACACAGAGTCAACCTCTGAGCTCAAAATCACAAGTCAGCATCATCAAGTAACATATTGCTGAACTGAAGCTTCCATATATCAGATAACCATTTGATGGCCTTGTTACCAACTATATGACATAGGTACCCCAGAGTTAGGAGCCTTCCCTTTGCCGACATCTCTCCCAGAAAAGGAATGCCCTCTAACTTCCTCTATGATCATACACATCACACCCAGCAGCAGGGTCTGATATGAAGCTTGCCATGAAGTTCGGTATAGAAAAATGTTAAATAAATAAATAAATAAATAAATAAATATAAGCATACAAAATTATAGAAATTGTCTATACTATACACAGATAACACTGAGATTGGCACAACCTGCAGGGAGGAGCCCTGCAGGTTCCGACCGTCAGCAGGCAGAACCAGAAAAAGTAGAGACCCTGTTGGAGCTTTGCCTATACCAACCCTTGCTCCCTTCAGGTTGAGTCTTTTGAAGCTAGGACTGGCAGCTCTTAGGTGGGGTCTCTTCCTAGGACATAAGATGATGTCCTTGGATAGCAGCAATCAGGCATAATGAGAGGCAGGCAGTGGTCAAGCGTATCTGTGGTCAGGCTGAGGTTAATCCAGGTATCCATCTGGAGGATAGCAATGGCAGTTCAGAAGGATGGGTCAGGCAAGGAGAGGCAAAGAAGACAAGGAACACTGAAGACAACACTGAACCTGAGGACAAGATGCTGAAGTCAAATCTGGGCTGAAGACAAGAAGCTGAAGACAATATAGCAACATACTCTACACTTGGATAGTGGAACCTATTGCTGAGGCAATGGTGGAGTGTAGGACAGGCCTTATATAGGCTTGAATCCATGACATCATTGGAAGGTGACCTGGGTGATTTCCCCCTACAGACTAAGTGCAGTGAGGTTGGCACATGCATGCCCTAAGAGGCACGGGACCAGATAGCATCAGCGGTGTCTTGTCGCTTGTAATGGTGGCAGTGGCTGTCATGATGAGGCCATATGCATTGTGTCAGGATCCCAGGGAGCCAGCACAACCTGTAAGGTGAATGCAATGGTCTGAGGCTCGTAGACTGCTGAGAATAACAATTATGGGGATGATTTCATCCAGGTATCATCTCTGAAACTCAGATCCTCCATGGAATCCTTAAAGGGCTTCAGGATTTCTATCAGCTTCATCTTCACTACCCAATCATGATGCCCCAGAGAATGATCCATACCTATCTCTGTTTCCAGATACAGATCATGAAGGGGTGTCTACTTTTCCACTAACCTTGAGCATAATATAGGTGGAAGTCAAATGTGTGCCATCTTGAATCAGATGCCTACGAGGCACACCAAATTATTTCTGCTACCCATAGAGAAGCTGCCCACCCTTAATGCGTTAATGAAAATGCTGCAATATTTTCATGCACCTCTCTATCAGGTCTTTTAGAAATGGAATCCCATAATCCTTTGGTCCTAGCCCCAGTACATCCCTCACTGCCAGGTGCAGTAAGGATGCAAAGCAATGGATATCCTGATAGCCCACGTCTTACACTGCCCTTGTCATATTAGTACCACTGTGTCACAAAAAAACCCCCTGCATGGACATTCCAGCCTCTTCGATCTAGCTGCCAACCTTACAGCATCTTTCTTACAGTTTATAGGATATTGAATGAGATATGAGGCCTATCCAATGACATGGGTAGACAGCACAATCCACCTGCACCCTGATGCTTGGTCCCCTTTAGACTTGCTGCCTGCCTCTGAATTGGCCAGCTCTCAGCAGTATGCCATCAGGGAGAGGTAAGTGTGTGTAGCTGGTCCACATGTCACTGGTGAAATGCACAGTGCTCCCCTCTGCCTTAGCCAGTTCTTCCTGAATGCAACTACATTACTGGTTGTAGAAGGTATGGATAACCTGCCTACTTAATGTAGTTCTGGATAGCACTTTATAATTTGGGGCTAACTAGTGCAATAGACATGTAAAGCCCAAGTTCTTGAATATCTGTAGAGGCTCGTCATCCAGTGCAATCATTTCCCTGATGCATCTCTTTACTACTTTTGATGCTGCTTGCATCTTGCCTTGGGACAGTGATACATAATACCACGCTCCATTTCCTCTATGTTGGGTTGACACTTTAGACACATGGCAGAGGGATGATGGCCTGCCACCTATTTGGTAAAGGGGCAGTGAGATCAGCTTGTGTAAAAGCCTTCCCCTTCTCAACCCATTTCCTATGGGTTCTGCTTTGAGTGGCAGAGGGGGTCCTCAAGCTTGTACTGTACCCTTCTGATGCCAGTTCTAGCAGTTGATGGTTCTGCAGGTAATGATGCATAACAACATTTGTCAGATGACCCAGTAACTGACAAAACATGGGACCTCTCTCACTATAAAGAGATTCCAGAACAGGGATGTCTTGCATGATCTCTTCTTTGTATCCTTGGGTTTTGAGGCTGGCACTGGAATTTAGATTGAGAGTATACCATTAGTAAAAAGGCCAGGGTCATCACTTATGCTCTATGCCTTAACTGACTACTTTTCCTAGGGGTTGGTTTCAACACCATCAGTATCATTTATCTCCCCATCACCTCACAGGAGACTAAGATGCTACTGACTGTATCTCCCAAATTTTATTCAGCTTCTAGATCTTCACTATCATCTGATTCAGAGAACCCCTGACAAGATTCTTCCTTAGAATCAATTGTTGAAAATACTGCCTCCATGACCTCATAAGCAGTAATCATAGTAGAGTGTGCTACTGGCTTTGGTTATTGCACTTCTGCTGCTACTATTATTTTCACTGCCCTGCTAATGCCAGCCTTGAATGGCTCTCCTGATTTTTGCCTCTGATCCAAATCAAAAGGGAGAGGAGCAGGCGGTGGTGGCACATGGCATCCCAATTTCAATTTCTTATGACTTGAGCTGGCTTCCACTCCTTACTTTCCATGGCTAAAAGTGTCTCTTAAGATTAGGAGAAGAATTCCCTTTTTCTTACTGCTACTAGTATAGTTTTGTCTCCCAGGCTAAACGGATTTTGTGACAAATCATCTATTCCTGCAATTCTTTACTCTGCCCTTTCCTTGCAGCATCATGATGGAATCTGTAGTACTTACTGTGGGGTTTAGCATAACAATAGAATTTATTGATACTGTACCATCACTTACTGTGATATTGTATCACTTATTGTGATACTGTACCATCACTTACATTACTACTCTAGTACTGAATGATTGTGTCTATCACACACATTCAGTCTAGTTCACAGATTGAGTTCAGATCAGTGCTTAGCAAGCACAGAACCAACTTGCCAAGCAGAGTATCTGATTCATTAACAGTTTTTCCCATAGGCACAAAACGGAAGAAAATCTTTAATATATATCTGGTCCAGAATTAGCAGTAGCCTACTAATGGTGGCACAAAATTAGTCACTGTCTTTCTAGGGCTACCTCTCACAGTGCTTGCAAAAATGTCTCGGTGATACACATTCAAACACACAATGGGGTAGATTTTCAAAGGGGTACGCATGTAAGATACGTGGCCAGGGGGCCAGGGGGCGTGGTTAGGGATCGGGGGCGTGTCCGGGGGCGTGTGGGCGGTCCGGGGGCCTGCCACGCCAGCGCACGTAAGTTACTACTGCCTGGAGGCAGTAGTAACTTCTCCAATAAAGGTAGGGGGAGGGTCTAGATAGGGCCGGGGGGGTGGGTTAGATAGGGGAAGGGAAGGGAAGGTGCGGGGGGCGTAAAAAGAAAGTTCCCTCCGAGGCCGCTCCGATTTCGGAGCGGCCTCGGAGGGAACGGGCAGTGCGCTCAGGGCTCGGCGCACGCAAGTTGCACAAATGTGCACCCCCTTGCGTGCGCCGACCCCGGATTTTATAAGATACGCACGTATCTTATAAAATCCAGTGTACTTTTGTTCGCGCGCGCGTATGTTTTTAAAATCTACCTCATTGTATGTGTGTGCATTGCTAACTCATTTTGCACACACAAAAGAACTGTGAGAAATAGAACCTAGAAGGCTGGCAAGGCTGTGTTTCTCTTGACTTCAATCTCTTTAACCTTAGTGCTCTGCACTGTCCTGTGTCAGACGGAGATACAAAAATCACTGACACTGCTTCAATATCCACTCTGCTCCTACCCTGTTTCCAATGAACACAGAAAGCAGTGTCACTGCCTCTGTCTTTCTGTCACAGTGAGTAAGACCACTGACTGAAATTCCAGAGAGCTTCTGAAAAAAGACCTTCCTCTACAAAATCTAACAGAATAAATAGAGCTTCTTTGCACATGCTTAGATATTTTAGTGGGAGAATATCAGTTTTATTTGATTCAGATGCAGCTATAAATTAGTTAAAATGATGCTTCAATTGGCTGCCCACCAAGAAGAATGCGAAAAACCTTGCTCATTGATGGCCTTAGAAATGTTTTCTTCTTTTTCTGATTTACTGCCACGCCGGTTGCTATGCCTCACACTAAATGTCAGGCAAAATTGAAGGGAATTACTTCTCATGTCTCATTACCTGCGTCATCACAGCACAGCATCGAAGAGTGCTTTGGAATGTCCCCAGCCATAGCTCCCATTGAAATGACTGCAGTGGAGAGGGACCTAGAGCGGGCCTCTCTCTTCAGAGAGATCTGCTTGAGTCTGGGAATGCCGGTGACACTTTCTCCTCTGGGACCTAGCCTGTTAGAGCAGGGGTAAACCCAGATGAGTCCCGAGAGGGCCTGCCAGAGTGGAGAGAGCAGCAAGAGGCAGAGGGGAAGCTAGTATCCTCACTGGTAACAACACCTGAAATACAGGCAGCGGTGAAGGCGCCTGTCTACAGGGACCATGGAATACTCTCCTCTACTCCTGTGGACCTGAAAAGCTAGCCATGCCTGGATCAGGCATGGCTAGCTATGCCTGGATCAGGCATGGCTAGCTTTCGAGGTTTTGGAGATAATCCTAATGCCCAGGTTGGTAAAATTAAGATTACTAAACCAGCCATTATTAACTTAAATGTGTTGCAGAATGCTCTAGTTAGTTTGGAGACATAAATATCTACATTAAGTAAAGTAGTGATGGAGACTAACAATGATCTCAAAACGAACACTCAAGTTTTGGCTAACCAAGAGGGGAAAATGTTAATTTTAGACTCTAGATTAAAATTGGTGGAAAAAATTCAGCAGCACTTAATTCAGACAGAGGTGGTACATTCAAAACAATTTGAGAACATTGAAAATTTATTACGTTTTTTGAATTTAAGAGTACTTAATTTCCCCATAATTAAATAGCTGGCTCCAACTGAACTTTTCAAGAATTATGTTTCACAGATTTTAAAAATCTCAGATGCTTGTAGGCCAGTGATTGCCAAGGCATATTTTTTATCACAAGTGAAAGCTCAAGTTCAGTCTGAAGATACAAATAGTGAAAATCTTCCTTTGGAAACAACATTGAATTTGTCTAAATTTCTTCAAAATTCCCAAGAGATGGAAATTACACAAAGAGGGACGCTCTTAGTAACTTTCACTTTTTCATCAGATAGAGATAATGTGTTGATATTCTTTTTACAATCTCGTTTCTTATTGTTCTATGGGCAAAAAATCTGGGTATACCCAGATCTTACTAAAATTACACAGATCCATCGAAAAAAGGTTCTCACATTGCATCAAGAGGTACATTCTAAGGGGGGAATATCATGTTACAATATCCCTGCAAATGTCTGGTTAGGTATAGAAATGTTAATTATGTATATTTTGAGCTGGACCAATTTAAGGTGCTTTTAGATAGAGATGTGCATTCGTTTTTGCCGAATTGAAAAATTTCAAACAAAATTGTCCAATTTGGCATTTTTGGGGAGCCCAAAGAATGATCGGGATTTTCCCGTTTTTTCACGAAAATTTGTTTTTCGTATTAGGATGCACTAAAGGGAATTAGTGCGCGCTAACTCCCATTAGCATGCACTAACAAAAACTAACAAAAAGTAACAAAATCTAATGGTTTTTTGTTAGAGAGCGCTAATGGGAGTTAGCGTGCACTAACTCAAAAAATGATTTTTTTGCGGAAAAAAAAGGCCAAAATCGAAAAAAAACGACATTTCCCGTGGTGGCCAAAAAAAGAAGAATGACACAAACACAAAAAATGATTCACATTTCTACTTTTGGATGCTCCATCTTAACTCTGGCATATATAAATTGTAACTGGAGTTTCTCAGTGTTTCTCTTATTTTATTACTAATGTACCGCTCACTTTTCCTTTGCCCCTACCCCCACTTTTCCTAGTATTATATAGGATTGAATGTTTGCTTTTCAAGATGATCTGTTAGAACTTGGTTATGTTTCTATTTATGATAATTTGTAAATTTCATTTTCTGATACAAGATTATTCTTGTTAATAATGTGAAATTGCATAAAAATAATATTAAAAAATAAGATGCTTCATCATAATTTGTCCTTCATCAGTATCCTTGCTAACTTCTTCATCCTCAGTTCTGACAAAGATACTATGTCACAAAAGCAAGAGTTGTTTGTTATTGTTACCAGTTAGACAATGGGGCAGATTTTCTACTTTCGCGCGTAACCCAAGAAAATCTGCCCCTGTGCATGCCGAGCCTATTTTGCATAGGCTCAGTAACGTGCACAAGCCCTGGGATGCGCATATGTTCTGGAGCTTTGAAAAAGGGGTGGGAAGGGGCGGGTCAGGGGGCATGGTGGAAATTCATGGGTGGGTCCGGTGGTCAGGGGGAGGTCTTGGGGTATGGTGGTGGTCCGGGGGTGGTCCCGAGTCCTCCGGCACACCGGCGCGTGCAAGTTATGCCTGCCTTAGGCAGGCGTAATTTCTGAAACAAAGTTAGGGAGGGATCTAGTTAGGGTTGGGGGGTGGGTTAGATAGATGTTATAAAATCGGGTGTAGATTTGTTCGCGCTGGGTTGCACGAACAAATCTATGCCCGCGCGCAGGTTTAAATATCTGCCCCAATGCTTGCAGTTGCTGCTTGCTCAGCATAGCTATAGGTTTCTATGTGCCATAGACTTGAATAAAAAATAAAACAATGAAACAAAACGTTTGTTTAAATTCATGGGCACCCTCCTTTTGTTTCAGGGGTCCTTGAATAAAATGAATAAAATCATTTGTAGCATTTCATACATTTGTTTCAAATGAAAGCACATTCTTACAACCTTATGCGTACATTTTAAGAGTTGCTCACATTAAAAGGCCCATGTATGAGAGTATATAGATTGAGTGCTAGCAATTCTTATTTTAAAAGTGGCAAATTATGTTTATATATGCACTTTCCTGAGCAACAGTAGGCACAAAAAGGGGGGCAGATTTAGGGCAGGTCAGAGGCATTCCAGGACAAAGCCTGATTTTAAATCCGGTGACTGCAGCACTCGTTTGTCTATTACTTACACATATTTACTTCTACTCTTCATAAAGTGTAAGTCTAAAAAAAAGCTAACTGAAGACAAAAACTGACTGGATGAGGGATCTGGATAAACTGGGGGGAGTGCAGGCTGAAGAACCAGATTGGTCTTGATGACCTAGAGATAGACAGGACACATTGCTGGACTACTTGGTCTAAATGGTTATTTCTTCAATGTGTGCATGTTTTAATATGAGCATGTTTGTGCATGTAAAAACCAATAAGTCCTAAGGAATTATATGTGATTAACATTTCCTCGCATAACTGCTTAAAATTAGAAGCACACATACATGTGCTAGGAGTACTTTAAATAGTATAAGCACAATTACACAGACAATTTAAAATTCCAGTGCATGTGTGCTCACACTCACATACAAACTTATGTGGCGATTGTGCACTCATTTTAAAGTTAACATCTTAGATTTGAAAATTCAATACAGTACTTAAAAGGAACTTTCAACAGAAACAAAGCACAACATGTGCAATTTTATATTGCATCAAAACAAATTGTTTGCCTTCCTGCTGAGTAGCCTTTTCCACATCTGGGAATATTCAAATTTTCAAATAAAAAAAAAAATCTTCATTGTGCTAGAAAACCTCAACACCCTGAGATTACTGAATCATTTTCCCTTTTGTAGACTGTATTGAATCATCACCATTGGCTAAGATGTAATGCAGAATCCCTGAAGATGGACTAATTGGTGTCCTTTGCATCTTTAGACTCAAAAATCAGGGAGATTGACAGGTCTCCTCCCCTTGCTGGAGCTGCTAATAGCTCTTCTCCAGAGCACCAGAGTCTGCTCACTATGCAAATGATTCTATCAGGCCAGTAATATGGGGGGACCTGGACACAGAAGGAAAGCCCAAGTCTTTAATTTCTGCTTGACCATCAGGAAAAGAAAGGGACCTAACTGACTTAAGCAAGGGATTTATGATGCCACTATTTTTTTTTTTTTATTTGCATGTGGTCTTCAAGCTGAAATATTTAAAAAAGATTGAATCTACTCTATCACTTGAGAGGAAACAGTAGGAGGACTATAAGGTCATTGTAGATCATAATTCTCCCTATAGATGATGATCATTTCCAGTCCAGGGACAGCTCTGCTATGCCATAGGTTTCCCACAACAATATTTATTTTTTATTTATTTATTTTATATACTGTTGTTCCAAATAAAGATCACAACAGTTTACAACATATCATACATATTATGGCACGGGCCATCCATTGCTCCTACCATGTGATAGGAGCCGGCCAATGGCACCTATAGCCCCTGTCACATGGTAAGGGCAAAGGGCCATCGGTGCCATTTTGATTAGTGGCAGCCGATGGCCCGAGAGCGGGAGATCGCTACTGGGACCCTCACTGGACCACCAGTACTTTAGGAAAGTTTTGGAGATTTAAAGGGTTGGATAGGTTTTGGGGGTTTTTTTTTTCTGTGTGCCCTTTCTTCCCCTCCCCCCCCAAAAAAAAAATGATAAGAAAACCACACAAAGATTTTGTGGGGTTTTCCTATCGCTTTTGGGTACCCCCCCGATACTTGACGGATTAGAAAATATCGTACAATATTTTCATCCATCAGAAAAACGATGCACATCCCTACCATTTAATAACATTACCACCAATCCTGATTTTATTCAGCTGATGGCATAGGAGGGCATGGTCAACAGTGACAAAGGCTGATGTTAGGTCAAATAGCCAGGATATAGAATTCATCATTGTTAAATCCTCAAGGGGTCCATTAAGGATATGAATAAAATTTTGGTTGAGTGATTTTTCCTGATCCCAAATTGGGCAGAGTGGTCGAGTCGGTGCCGCTTGCTCTCCTCCTCCTTCCTGGGGTGGAGGAGGGCACATCCAGTGATGGTCCTGGAGCCGGCCTCCAACAAAGTTGTTTGCTCCCGCCAGGTCCTACTCCCCGTTGCCGCCAGGCCATTGGCAGAGGCAAACCTGCCCTTCAGCTCTCCTCGGCGCTGGACTCAGCTGGGGCTATGGAAGTGTTGGTGGGCGGGCAGAGGGTGGGCTATGGGGGCAGAGTTGTCAAATTGGCGCCACTGGCTCACCTCCTCTTTTTGGGGGGAGGGCGTATCCCACACTGCTCACGGAGCCAGCCTCCGATGAAGTTGTTTGCTCTTAGCTGGTCCCACTCCCCGATGCAGAGGCAGCCCCGCCCTTCAGATTTCCCCAGCGCTGTTATTTTTTTTAATCCACACAAGGTAAGGGAACAAGAAAAAAAAAATCAAAGATCTCTAATGAAAAGGACTGTGTGGCCACTCTAAAGAGAACTGAAATGTGTACTCAGGTTCCTGCAGCACATAAATCAATGTGAGTTGAAAATTAGTATGGATAGTTGATTCTATCCCTTGACTCCAGCACCAGAGAATGAATTATGGGATGGGGATCCCTCTCCTGTTCCCTGGTAACAGCAGCAGTAAGTAACAGCGTGAAGTCATGGATTCTCTTCCCTTGGCACTATAGGATACAACAGTGACTGCATGGAAAAAATAAATAACTCACTTCTGAGATTTTTTTTAATAGCATGCGCAGTGTAGTTGCTGTGTCATTCCAGATGAATGCACAGAAATAAAAGTTAAAAAACAAAAAATAATTTAAGATGCTACATTTTAATTGGCCCACCTTAATGTATTTCCCAACTAGAGTTCAGGAGCTAACGTTCCAATCTGAAATGGCTTATTCCATTTTTCAGGCCTGATAAATGGAGTCTAACACCTAAAAGTTAGTGAAGAAATATATTAAGTAGGTCAAATAAGAAGTTAGCACTTAGCATGGTACCTATAGAGGCCACCACCATCATGGGATAAAAACATATTTGCACAGCAGCTAGCATGTATCAGGATAAAGTCAGATCAATTATCTTTGCTCACAGGTGAAATAGTTGAAATGCATGTGCTTTCTGAATCTGACTATGGAGATTAGCAATCCATCAGAGTGTAAACACTTACTGAAACTAGAAGAGATTGCCCACAAAGAGAGAAAATACAGTTAATTAAAAGCTAACATTTTTCCATTTGATTTTCTCAGCACATATCTCCCCATTCTGCTTAAATTATATGCTACGCACAATTCTGTGAGCAATTGTGATGCGAAACACACAAGCAAACTATTTGTGTTCCAGCAGGCTCAATTAAGGGAAGTAAATATAAATGACATGGGGGAAAAAACCCAGAATTTTGGAAGCATTCCTTCAGAACTGAAGATGAACTATGTACATATTAGTACAATTCAAACAGTCCTCTAAGAAAATATTTTGGAAGGTGGACAAAAGTGAAGAGCAAGCTCTACTCATTTTCCTAATATTTGCTTATAAATAAAATAAAACATTAAAAGATAAAAAGATAACATATATGCAAGTGCCATTTTATATATGAAAAAGAAAAAAATAATCAAAACAATAGGTACAGAAAGGTTGAATAATGATTTATGTTAGGTAATAGGTACTAGCTTACTGTTAAATAATATAATGTTATGCAAAACACTCTAAGATGTGATTTCCTTAATATCCATTCAGCTGCCTCATTCCAATTGTAGGACAGTTTTCTAAGTCATTGTTTACAGTGTAAAGTATGCTTAAAATGTGTACAGGGTATTATTATTTTTAAAATGGTAAACTTTCATACTATAAATTAGCTCTGCATGATCAACAACATATATACTAATCTACATATTACTAAAGCAATAAGACATAAAAATGGAAAAAAATGTAATTCTAAGTATGAAGAACATTCTAATACAATGAAACTGAATTAAAAAGCAGAAATTGAATATCATATCATTGCAGCCAATTTAATTAAAAAATTGCTTTCAGCTTATATGGGCTACATTTTATCAGTAACCTATTAAGCTAGCATTGAATTCTTAATAGAATATTTTGTTTAATATAGACTAAGATTAAAAAAGCACAATTTAATTTAGTTAAAATATAGTTCAGATGTAAGGATGGGTGTTCCATACAAATTTTATTTTCATATATACAGTAGATTCAAAATAAAACTAGTTCTTACTTGGTCTTCTTAAATATAAACAGAACGTGAATCATTGGCTAGTTAGTTTTGACATGGTTAGCTAGGACTTCCTGGCTCACCTCTCATACACCCCTTCCTCAAATCTTGAACAAATAACAGTTTACCAGTATAACTTTTCCCTGCCCAGAGCATGCAAATTCACCATCCTCTGGCTTTCAGATGGTTTGGATAGTAATTTTCCCTTTTAGTACATAAGTTCAAGGTCCAATTTGTATATCATGACTGCTACAGAAGTTATCCAGATTTTCTCTGTTTTCAGGTAAATGTCTGTGATGATTTTCCCCTCTCATAGTGATCTGGAGGATCTAGCAATGGAGCATAGCTATTCATATAACCTTGAATGAAGAAAGGTACATCTTCTATCTAAGATCATCCTCTATCAACAAGTGACCAGATTCTGGAGTGACAAGCATGGGGCATAGAGGCAGGAAGGGGTTACTAGGGATGTGCATTCATTTGCAACATATTGGCAATCTGCAATGTATAGGGCCATATCCGTTGTATTCATGGGGAAGTGAAACGTATCGCGATTCCCACGAATATAACAAATCTTCACCAAATTATTTGGCCGTCTAAAGGAGCGAATTTAAGCAATACCCCCACTCTCCTGACCCCCCCAAGACTTGCCAAAACTCCCTGGTGGTCCAGTGGGGGTCCGGGAGCAATCTCCTGCATTCGGGCCGTCGGCTGCCGGTATTCAAAATGGCGCCGATAGCCTTTGCCCTTACTATGTCACAGGGGCTATCGGTGCCATTTTGAATACCGGCAGCCGACAGCGTGAGTGCAGGAGATGGCTCCCGGACCCCTGCTGGACCACCAGGGACTTTTGGCAAGTTTTGTGGGGGTCAGGAGGGTCCCCCAAGACTTGCCAAAAGTCCCTGGTGGTCCAGCAGTGTTGTATTTAATGTATTAAAGTGAATTTTAAAGCTTGGGGTGGGTTTTCTTTAGCTTTGTTTTCCTGCGTCATTTTTTGGGCCGGTTTCATTTTTCCCCGTTTAGTTTTTGTTCGTTTTTCCAAAAAACTAACCGAGGAAAAACGAAGAAAGCATTGAATCAGTGGCAGATTTTCTCCCAGGTCCCTCTTTCTGGCAGGATCCCAATCTCCATGGCTACTTCCCTTATAAGATATTCTGAACCTTCATTACCTCCTTCAACCTGCATAAATGTGTGTTCAATCAGTAGTATATGCATATATATTCCTTATAAGTATGTGTAGAGTTGGTCCACAATTAAGTTAGATGTAGGCTCCATGCCATATCCATTAGGGATGTGAATCGTTTTAGGACGATTAAAATTATCGTCCGATAATTTTAATATCGTCTTAAACCGTTATGGAACACAATACAATACAGATTCTAACGATTTATCGTTATAAATCGTTAGAATCGTGAGCCGGCACACTAAAACCCCCTAAAACCCACCCCCGACCCTTTAAATTAAATCCCCCACCCTCCCGAACCCCCCCCCCCCCCAAATAACTTAAATAACCTGCGGGTCCAGCAGCGGTCCGGAACGGCAGCGGTCCGGAACGGGCTCCTGCTCTGAATCTTGTCGTCTTCAGCCGGCGCCATTTTGGGAAAATGGTCGTTCAGCGAGGCGCCGGAAACCCTCGCTGAACGACCTCCTGCAGTCGATCTCCTGCCGGCGCCATTTTCCGTACGAAAACGATTCGCGGCGGGAAATCGCTCCCTGACCCCCGCTGGACCTCCAGGAACTTTTGGCCAGCTTGTGGGGGGCCTCCTGACCCCCACGAGACTTGCCAAAAGTCCAGCGGGGGTCCGGAAGGACCTCCTGCCGTCCAATCTTTTTCGTCTATGGCCGCCGCCATTTTTCGGCGCCATTTTGGAAAATGGCGCCGGCTGAAGACGACAAGATTCAGAGCAGGAGCCCGTTCCGGACCGCTGTCGTTCCGGACCGCCGCTGGACCCGCAGGTTATTTAAGTTATTTGGGGGGGGGTTCGGGAGGGAGGGGGATTTAATTTAAAGGGTCGGGGGTGGGTTTTAGGGGGTTTTAATGTGCCGGTTTTTCGATTTTTCGATTTTTTCCACACGATTTTTAACGATTTTTCATCACGATATTTACCCCCCAAACGGCAACAATACGATTCCCTCCCCCTCCCAGCCGAAATCGATCGTTAAGACGATCGAGGACACGATTCACATCCCTAATATCCATTGCTTTCATTAGGGTAGACAGGACAAGAACTGGACTGAACCTGGATTGGCTCTGCCTGACCCTGATGACATGGAGCCTGTAGCTAACCCTCATTCATAAGCCTTATATTGGGTGTAAGGAAAGCAAAGCATGTGTGGATGATTAACTCATCCTCTGAAGCCTTGAACCTTTATTTTTTGGCCTTTGCTTTTATTCCTTATTCCTGGTATTTTATCATTAAGGAAGAAGCAACTAACTATTTTTTTATAAGTGTATGTGTCCTGTATTTTAGATGACATCAGTATATTCATCTCTACTTGTCTCGTTAGCTACATCTACCCTACAAACTTGGTGTAAGGAAAGCAAAGCATGTGTGGATGATTAACTCATCCTCTGAAGCCTTGAACCTTTATTTTTTGGCCTTTGCTTTTATTCCTTATTCCTGGTATTTTATCATTAAGGAAGAAGCAACTAACTATTTTTTTATAAGTGTATGTGTCCTGTATTTTAGATGACATCAGTATATTCATCTCTACTTGTCTCGTTAGCTACATCTACCCTACAAACTTGGTGTAGTGTAATTAATATCTGGATTGGAAGCAGTGAGGGTCTGACTGTTGATGTTGAGTTTTGCTGGGAGGGGAAATGGAAGGGGAAGCCAGGGAGGCTTATGGATGTTCCCATTTTCCCTAGAAGTGAGCTCATAGCATGTGGGGACTAAAATCTGTGAAAGGGGAGGATCTGTTTCAGGATGGTGGATATATTGGTGTCTGCACCAAGAGGTCTGAGCCATTAAAAAAGTTTTACCTCTACTGGGTGAAAGTCAAGGCCAAAAATAGTTCTCCCTGTGCCATTGATGTCCAGTACTTCAGGTAGCTTTCTGGACTCATGTGGCTCATGGAGCAACACTGAACCAAAGCAATGCTTTGGAGCCTGGGGAGAAGGGGAGGCAGTTGAACTCAGAAACCCCTGTTGTGGATACTTCTTTGAACTCCTTGGATTAATCACTTCCGCACCAGCCTATGCATCTGATGCCATCAATACTGTGAGAGTCATTACTGGCAGTTAATTTCAGTAGTCTGTGACTTGAGGCAGTAGTTCAGCCATCAAAGCTGCAGAGTTTGGAGGAATGGAACAACTGACTGGAGGACAAAATGTGCTGTCAAGTGTGATGATGAGGATCAGCCCACCCTTTCCATGGAAGCTTTGGAGGAGGTAAGATTTGTTGTTCGGTCTTCACTAGGGTTGCAGGCTGGAAGACCTAGTATCAAAATGTTGGATGTGGCAAAATCCTACCAGCATGAGACTCAGTGGGCTGTTAAGCCAGTACCATCATAAAAGGGAGCATTGTGCTGGATCCCATGCTGCCAGTAGGAAGGAGCACTACGCTGGAGCTGCTGCCAACAGGTAAATTTGGCAGAAGAGAGCATATTAATAAAGGTTTTCCTAAGGCACCAAATACTCTTGCACCGGCCCTGGTTGGAAGTAAGTGTCTTATTGAAATGGCTGTTCCTGATGCAATTTGTTTTGCTTTCCTTTCATTGCTGCAAGTGTCTCCCTACAAGATACTGTATATGTGCAGTAGTATCCTGGATTGAAAGCTCCCTAACTGGAACATAACCAGAACTATGTATTTTTTTTCTTAGAGAACAGCTCTTAAATTGAAAGATCAAGATGAAAAAATATGATTTCATATTGTCTCTGTTCATCAATGTGAGGAAAATATTTCTTCAATGCAAGATCTACAGGCAACAGTGGTCAAGGCTAACCTTGATCTTTGTTCTAAGTGAAAATGCTTGAAAATAATAGTAAAACATGTAGTTTTCATTTTTCTACTTGTCCTAGACTTTTGTCTACTTCTCTAAATGATGTGTTCCATAAATATTTGAGTGAGGTATTAAAATTGTCTTCTGAGTAGCTGCCTCTGACGTTGAGAATTCAATACTTTCCAGCCCTTAATATGCAAGGGAAGTGTT
Source organism: Rhinatrema bivittatum (assembly GCF_901001135.1). Lineage (NCBI taxonomy): Eukaryota > Metazoa > Chordata > Amphibia > Gymnophiona > Rhinatrematidae > Rhinatrema > Rhinatrema bivittatum. The sequence continues at coordinate 563,290,824 of NC_042616.1, read as the reverse complement.
GGGATTAGATAACCAGATTGAAGCTCGAGAAGTAGGTTTCAGATTAAATGAAATACTGGAACAGTTCCAAGAAAACATTGTGACGAGAACAATTTTTTTAGTTTCTTTAGTTTTAGAGTCCAATATGAGTTAGACTCAAAGTTTTTATTCAGAAACAAAGATGTACTTTACTTTGGACAAAAGATTAAATTTTATCTGGATCTTTGAAAGCTACTCAAGATAAAAGAAAAAAATTTATGGCACCATGGAGAACGACTGTTTCTTGGGTAGGGATTTTGTGCCTAACTGGGTCATTTATCATTTCACATTAAATAGCGTAACACACTTTTGCTGAATCTCGGTATATAAAAGCAAATAAATAAATAAATAAATAATATGTAAATGTAACATTAGCTATGCAAGGGGGAGGGGTTTGGGTGGAGTTAATGAGCAGCTCCTAATGTCAAATGAGATAGAGTACTGCACAGCAGTGTGGGTCTTAACAGTGGAAATAACTACACCTTTTTTCTGTGAGTGGTGCCCCTGTTAGCTGTATGTTACTGAACGAAAAGGTTTTTTATTGCATTTGCCAGTTTGGCACGGGAGGGAGAGAGAGAGAGAGATAAAGAGGAAGAGTCCAATATGTAAATTTACTATTTATACCACTGTAAGATGGGACACTTTTAACTAGGATTGAGGTTTCTGTTATTTGGATCAATGAAAAGTAAAAGAGGAGTTCATTTGTACAATGCACTCTCTACCTAGCTTGATGCACTCTACCTAGCTTCAATCAAACTAGGTAGAGAGTACATTGTACATATCAACTCTAGGGATGAGCAGAGGGATGCCATATGTTGCATTCGGGATACGTATTCGTCGGGGGGCAAATACGTTGCATACATATGGCGCCCCGATACGGTTTTACGTCTAATCCTATTCGGTACCTGGCTAAAATGAAATTTACTACAACCCCCCACCCTCCTCAACCCCCCCAAGACTTACCAAAACTCCCTGGTGGTCCAGCGGGGGGTCCAGGACCCATCCCCTGCACTCTCACACCCTCGAACCAGTTTCAAAATGGCGCCGATAGCTTTTGACCTACCATGTCACAGGGGCTACCGGTGCTATTGGTCAGTCGCTTTCACATGGCCATCGGCACCATCTTGTGCTCCTACCATGTGACAGGGGCTGACCAATGGCACCGGTAGCCCCTGTGACATAGTAAGGGCAAGGCTATCGGCGCCATTTTGATTCCTGGCACCCAACGGCACGAGTGCAGGAGATCGCTCCCGGACCCCCGCTGGACCCCCAGGGACTTTTGGCCAGCTTTGGGGGGCCTCCTGACCCCCACAAGCCTTGCCAAAAGTCCAGTGGGGGTCCATAATGATCTCCTGCTCTCAGGCCGTATTGCCAGTATTCAAAATGGCGACGGTTGGCCCCTGTGACATAGTGAAGGCAAAGGTAGCGCCGGCGCCATTTTGAATACTGGCAATACGGCCCAAGTGCAGGAGGTCGCCGATAGCCTTGCCCTTACTATGTCACAGGGGCTACCGGCACCATTTTGAAACGTACCAAGGGTGTGAGAGTGCAGGGGATGGATCCCGGACCCCCCCCCCGCTGGACCACCAGGGAGTTTTGGTAAGTCTTGGGGGGATCAGGAGGGTGGGAGGGTTGTTTAAATTGGCGGCCGAATAATTTGGGGAAAATTCATTGTATTCGTGGGGAATCGCGATACTTTTCGCTTCCCCACGAATACAACGAATATTGGCACATCCGTTGCGGATTGCCAATACGTAGGGACCGAATGCATACCCCTAATCAACTTCTCTTTTGCCTTTCATCACTCCAAATGACAGAAAATCTTCAATGATATCAACTTTGCTGTTTGTACCTCTGAATTGTGTATGTCAAATTGCCCCCAAACCTATCCCACCTCCTCCAAACCTCACCCCAGTTAAAATTGTTCCCTCTTACAGTGGCATAAATATTAAACTTACATACTGGTTTTTCTCTCTCTCTTTCTCTCTCTCTCTCTCTCACATGCCTGAACTGGCATGTTTGATAAAAACCTTTTCAGTTAGTAACATGCCAGCATGCGATGCAAAAAATAGTGCGGGTTCTATAAATGAATCGTGTGTTGCGGAAATTATCTATGCGATGCGGAGCAGGGAAATTATCCTAACCACGTCCCCTTTTTATCGCAGGTGCTATTTACTCTTATAGCATTTTGATGAATCTAGGTCTAAGTTTCCAATGAAAAGTATTAAGTATCATGGGGCTCTCTTTGCTTTATATGATCCTCTCCAGTTGAAAAACAATTTGGATGAAAAGTTATTGATAAGTGAATGTGGAGTGTATGTTGGTGATGGAATTAGGCTTAATAATTTGCTGTTTCTTAGCTTTTTTTTCTCTCTTTTTCTCTCCTCTCTTTTATTGCATGAGTTATATGGCATGAAATTAATGGAATGATTTCTCTTTCTATGTTATTCTATTATGTGAATTCATTTCTTTCCATAGTTGAGATTTTGCATGACTTGAAATTTTGGAAATGAAAAAAAAAATTGAATAATATGGGTGGGATCATCTTACTGTCTTTTTGGCCTGCCCACTGTCCATTCCTAACCAAAACTAAATGGAAAGTAAAGAATAAAGGGGAGGGGGTTAAGGAACTAAAAAATGGGGGTATCACATAAAATACACAAAATAAACCACCCTCTGGGGGTAAGAAACTCAAATACACAAAAATTTTGATCAGAAGGAGAGAGGGGGCGAGAGCTCCCATTGTAGTGCCCACAGAGAGGCTAACTTCTCCACTTACCTCACAGACACTGCTTAGTAGTGCTCTGTCTTCAAACCAGAGCTCACAATAGCTTTGAAGAGGGCCCCACATTCCATCAGGGTGCCACAAGCCAGCTGGTCCCTCATGTTCTGCCAGATGGCTTGCTTGACAATGTCCATGAGGTAGCTTTCCAGGCGGTCTTACATACACAAGGGAGCCGTTGGCAGTATCAGTCACCCATGAACTAAAAGAGGAGGGGGGAAAATGCAACAAAAAACTAAGAATATGTGTCCTAAGAAAAGAAAAGAACTAACCATGGGCAACCCACTCGGACTTGGCAACAGGAGTATACATGTTCAGCAAATTCAACATGCAGCCCTTGAGGAGAGCCCTGAGCTGCATAAAATAGCCTGGTACAAGGATTGGGTGCTCAGCACTTCCAACTGCATGGTGACTACACCTCCAGAGCCATAGGCAAAGGACACCTAGCCACCCCATTCCAGAAGTTATACTGCTTCAAACCTCAGGAATAGAATGGGTCTCCTTCAAGAAGGCCACAGAATGCCTTCTCTCCTTCAGAAAGGAGAGAACTCTGTACCTGCCGAGACCCACCCTGCAGTCTTTGGTATTAAGGGTGCTGAGTGCCATAGCCATCCTTTGCTGAAAGGTGTTCAGGCCTTCTACATTACAAGGCTGATTATCATGTGCATAATTGTTCCCACCATTTTTTTTCAGGTGCTCTAAGTAAAGTTAATGAAGGCCCGTTCCAGGTCCTATCCATCCTGTTTAATTGCTTCTTCCATTTATAAGTGCCACATTGTTTGCCTCGGAGATGACGTGGGCTAAGAGGCTCCTTGCTGCCCAAAGGCCTTCCTTCCTCAGCTTGCCCTGCGTACTCTATCATCCCCTGCCTCTTGATACTTAGGGACGGGAATCTGGGCATCCCCTCCTCATATTTACAGGATGCCCTTCCCTGTCCCTTACCAATGGGCTTAATGCCTGTTGGAAACTAGGACCTGCTACATCATTCGCTGCTGTGGTGGTCTTAATTCCAGCTCAGCTTGGGTTCCTTCTTCCACCATTGGGCCCCATCTTCTGCCTCTGCTCTGCAGTGGGTTGTGCTTAGTCCTTGCATTGGTCCATCTTTGGTGTCACTAACTGCTGCATCATGTTGTTCAAAAGGAGCATGGGGTACTATCTCTGCCTGACCTTTTGAATCAGCGGCAGTTGTGGCTACATACTGTACATCACCTCCATGTCTGTCTCAGTCTCAGAGATTCCATGTCCTTCTCCCTCTCCCACTTTACACTATACCCTGTGCCCCATGGAGATGCCACAGGGGCATGCCTGGCTTCCCATCTCATCAGCCAGGGCTAGGTACAAGGAGATTCCCCCTTGCTCCCACATCCTCCACAGTGAAGGCTGTTTCCTCAATCAGTGGCAGACCTAGGGGGCAAACCCTGACTTTCTCTTAGCTTGGGAGGAGGTCCAGTATGTATTCTTTGAGGGAGAGAAGGGCCAGCTCTATGTCCAATAACCCTATTGGCCCCACAGAAAAGGGGGACAAAGCCTTGGGTGGGGCTATCAGGAGTTATGGAAGTGGCAGTGGACTTGTTAAATCATGCCATTGTGATGGAAATCCTAAGATCATTCTCTCCTCTTTCATTCTGGGAGCAAGCCAACTTAACTGGATACATTTATCCAGCTAACTTTAGGACATAGAAACATAGAAACATAGAAATGACGGCAGAAGAAGACCAAATGGCCCATCTAGTCTGCCCAGCAAGCCTCACACATTTTCTCTCATACTTATCTGTTTCTCTTAGCTCTTGGTTCTATTTCCCTTCCACCCCCACCTTTAATGTAGAGAGCAGTGATGGAGCTGCATCCAAGTGAAATATCTGGCTTGATTCGTTAGGGGTAGTAGCCGCCGCAATAAGCAAGCTGCACCCATGCTTATTTGTTTTACCCAGACTATGTTATACAGTCCTTATTGGTTGTTTTTCTTCTCCCCTGCCGTTGAAGCAGGGAGCTATGCTGGATATGTGTGACGTATAAGTCTTCTCCCATGCCGTTGAAGCAGAGAGCCATGCTGGATGTGCATCGAAAGTAACCGCCGTAACAAGCCAGCTACTCCCCGCTTTGTGAGTGCGAACCCTCTTTTCTTCTCCCCTGCCGTTGAAGCAGAGAGCTCTGCTGGATGTGTGAAGTATCTGTTTTTCTTCTCCCCTGCCGTTGAATCAGAGAACTTTGCTGTATATGCATTGAAAGTGAAGTATCAGGCTTATTTGATTTGGGGTAGTAACCGCCGTAACAAGCCAGCTACTCCCCTCTTTGTGAGTGTGAATCCTTTTTTCCACATTTCCTCTTGCTGTTGAAGCTTAGAGCGATGTTGGAGTCACCGTAAGCCTGTGTATGTTTATTTAATAAGGGTATTGACTCCAGGCAGTAGCCATCATTCTGGCGAGTCACCCACTCTTCATTGGCAGCCTCTTGACTTTATGGATCCACAGTGTTTATCCCACGCCCCTTTGAAGTCCTTCACAGTTCTGGTCTTCACCACATCCTCCGGAAGGGCATTCCAGGCATCCACCACCCTCTCCGTGAAGAAATATTTCCTGACATTGGTTCTGAATCTTCCTCCCTGGAGCTTCAAATCGTGACCCCTGGTTCTGCTGATTTTTTTCCTTCGGAAAAGGTTTGTCGTTGTCTTTTGATCATTAACACCTTTCAAGTATCTGAAGTCTGTATCATATCACCTCTGCTCCTCCTTTCCTCCAGGGTGTACATATTTAGATTCTTCAATCTCTCCTCGTACGTCATCCGATGAAGATCCTCCACCTTCCTGGTCGCCCTTCTCTGTACCGCCTCCATCTTGTCCTTTGTCTTTTTGAAGGTACGGTCTCCAGAACTGAACACAGTACTCCAGGTGAGTGCCCTCACCAAGGACCAAGGCCAGTCCTATAGGCCAACTAGATTTAGGAAGAGAGTTATCTGGCTAACTCTGAATATCCAATTTAGCAAGATAACTTATCCAGTTAAGTCATCTTCCTCCTTAAAATGCTTTCAGCTTGTCCACCACTAAGATAACTATTATTTAGCCATTAACTAGATATCCATCAAAGTGATGACCATTGAGGCAAGGATGGATATTTTTCTGCCACTATTTAGCCAGATAAATCCTAACTTATCCAGTTAATTAGCACTGACTATTGTTCTGTGGTTCAACACAACAAAGCTTTGCTGTTGCTGCTCTTGTGCCTGATGGGCCTGGAAATGGAAGTCACCTGGTGGGTAGCTGGCCGAGCATCTGGCTACCACCCAGGAAAAAGATGTAGGTGCCATAGTAAATAATACATTGAAATTATTGGTTCAGTGTGCTGTGGTGGTCAAAAAAGCAAACTGAATGTTAGGAAGTATTAGGAAGGGAATGGTGAATAAAACAGAAAATGTCAAAATGCCTATGTATTAATCCATGGTGAGACTGTACCTTGAGTACTGTGTACAGTTTTGTTCACCGCATCTCAAAAAAGATATAGTTGTGATGGAGAAGATACAGAGAAGAGCTACCAAAATGATAAAGGGAATGGAACAGCTCCCCTATGAGGAAAAGGCTAAAGACGTTACAGCTGTTCAGTTTGGATAAGAGATGGCTGAGAGGGGATATGATAAAAGTCTTTAAAATCATGAGAGGTCTAGAATGGTTAAATGTGAATCGGTTATTTACTCTTTCAGATAATAGAAGGACTAGGGGACTCCATGAAGATAGCAAGTAGCACATTTAAAACTAATTGTAGAAAATGTTTTTCACTCAATGCACAATTAAGCTCTGGAATTTGTTGCCAGAGGATGTGGTTAGTGCAGTTAGTGTAGCTGGATTTAAAAAAGGTTTGGATATGTTCTTGTAGGAGAAGTCCATTAACTGCTATTAATCAAGTTGTCTTAGAGAATAGCCACTGCTAATACTGGCATCAGTAGCATGGGATCTACTTAGTGTTTTGGTACTTGCCATGTATTAGTAGCCTGGATTGGCTACTGTTGAAAACAGGATGCTTAACTTGATGGACCCTTGGTATGACCCAGTATGGCAATTTCTTATGTTCTTAAGTAGGGGCAGTTTCTGTGGGGACACATTTGTATAATGGAATATGTGAACAGATGTGCAAATATGTGAGCATTGTGTTGCAGCACAGCGTTCTTTCGAACATTTCATATTTTTGATGCTTGAGAAACCTGCTTTACAGTCTTCAGGTGGCAATTATGACTTGGCACTTGTGAGAAAAGAGTGACAGTGGACTTATAAACTTAATACTCTACAGCCATATGACCTTTATAAGGAAGCCAAATTGACTGCCTGCTGATAATGTTTAGAATGGCATGTTTTCTTTAAGCATTGTTGGTTTCTTCTTGGTTTATCCATGCTTCTTTGTAATTTATTGAAATGAACACAAAATTGTGAGCTATGGGCTTTCTAGTGGGAGTGCCACCATTTTCAGGTATGTTTGAAGAGTAATCATTAAAGACAAATGTAATTGAGTTTTGCAATTTTTA